>NW_026057580.1:47156059-47166652 GCF_023721935.1 Panthera uncia
CCCCCCCCCCCCCCCTCTCTCTCTCTCTCTCTCTCAAAAACATGAATAAATGTTTACAAAAATTTAAACAAATGGATTTTGCTTTCCTTGATTCGCTTTTTCTCCTCTCTTAGATTTTTCTTCTTTAATAGTTACAAGGACACCAATTTCAGGAATGATTTGTATTACCTGAGTGGGCTGCTTTCTAGATGGCATTATGTGACTTGGTGCCTTTGGTGCTAACTCATTCTACTGCAGCTGGATAATGTGCTATTACTTCAAAAGGTCAAGTCTGAAATTTCTCTAAAGATTACGTTGTGGGTAGAAGCAAAAAAGGAGGGATTGTGAGTAGTGGGTGCATTTAACAAGTTAATCCTCGGTAATTGAGAACTAAAGACATACAGATAGTCTAGTAAGAATTCATTTTCATGGTTGAAAATGGTAACATCCCAAAGCATAAATTCTTGTACCTTTAAGTCAGATTTAATTTGGTTATCAGCTACTGATCTTCTGTGGAAAGTTAAATAAAAATCATTTGGCCTCTTTTTATCTCTGCTTCTTTTTATATAAGTCGGCTCCACGCCCAGTGTGGGGCTTGAACTCACAACCTTGAGATCAAGAGATGGTCTACTGACTGAGCCAGCCAGGTGCTCCATCTGCTTCTTTTTATATAAAATGGGACTAATTTTTTCCCACCACTTCCTACACAGACATAAGCTGAAAATTAATAGTTAGCAATATAACCATTTGGATGAGACAACAGGCTATAGCTCTGTAAATGCAATCTTATATTCATTCTTGGCTTCCCATCAAGATTTCTGATTCTGATGAAGATAAGTCCTCAATGCATTGAAAATCAACTGCTATCTCATCTCCAGCAGTTTTTCATACTGCAACCACTTCAAATCACTTTCTATTTCTTTTTAGCTTTATAATCAATAACTCATGGGAAAAAAAAACATTATGTTAAATGATACTCTTTTTCAAGTTTCTAAAAATATATTAGCATTTTGGCTTGTCATATGTCTCATTCATCTTACTTGAACTCTGCTTTGTAGGAAATTTCTAGCTCAGTGCCTAAAACATAGAGTATTACATAAATATTAGTTTCCTTTTCTCTTCATCAGTCTGGGAAATATTACTGTCTAGCACAGTTTTTCAGTAGAATCTTCATTTATTCCAGGTAGAATCATAGGCTTTTTTTGGTGGGGGTGGGGGTGGGGTTGGAAGCATCATATTGTCAAAACTAAACTTTGTCCTTATTTCATAATTAAAGAGTAATTAACATTTATTTTATTTTTATTTTTATTTTTGGGATAGATTTGGGGAACGAATATATTTAGTGCTGGGCAAGAGAAACCAAGGAAAAGAAGTACTCTATTTACACTGCACTCCTTGTGGATGTATTTTCAAAGAGTTGGGTTCTCTTATTCTAATACCACTGAAAATATCTTGGGGATTTTGTTCTGGATCCAAGTTTTTAGGGACAGAGTATCCATGCTTGATGTTTCCCTAGTTTATTAGATACATCCAGCCCTCAGTGTCACGGGTACAGAAGTTTCATTAAAGGTGCTAAAAATGTGCTTATATATTCCTTCTCAGTATGCAGATGGCAGGCTAGACACTTCACTAGCTACTTAACAATTATACTGTCTGGAGAAACAACCCAACTTTTCCACACATTTGCTTCTCATCTGGGCAAAAAGAATTCTTCTTAAGGAAAGGAAAAAAGAAAGCTAGGGAATCAGCAGTCTGAATGTGTTGGGGGCTTGTAGCATTAAAATGAATAGAAAATCCATGTCAGGGTTGGGGGAAAGACAATGACAAGTTAATTCTTAGACATGTTAGTTCCTGGCTTGGTGATCAATTAGTAGTGGAAAGACATTGAAATCAAACAGTTCTATCAATATCTTCTTCCACATCTGGTAGAAATTGCAGAACTAAAGACAGTTTTAGAAGTCAACAAAAGGGGTTAAGGGTGGAGTGACACCAAGGGAGGGGGTGTGGCCAGGCAGAGGAAAGTTTTGTTTTCCAGATATCACTGTATTTGAGCTGGAAGTTGTAACCTTTGAGAGATACACGTTGAGGGGCAATTAAAAGGCCAACTATATAGGAATGAGCAAGGATTTCAGAGCAGAAAGAAATGACTTCCTAGTTTTGCATCATGGTTGAACAAAAAAGGTTGGAAGAGACATTTGCCCAGAGGAAATTGAGCTAGGGTTCGTGAGTATGACAAACAAGGATCTTTTAGTTTTCTTCTACCTCTAGGTTTCTCCAATTCTTTTATTTTCCAACTGAACACTGGTCTGACTCCAACATTCAAAACATTATTTATTGTCTTCCCTTTCCTATCATTTAATCAGCTCTTCTCTCCTCAATTTTTTTTTCATGAACACCATGAGGTTAGGGCTTTGTTTCTCTTGTTTTCAGTAATACCCCTGCATCCAGTGGAATGACACATACGAAGCACTTCACATATATCTACTGAATTTACTTCATGGCATCAGCAACCTCACTTCCACAAAACTAAGAGGTAGTGTTTGATATATGTCATGGATTCACACCTTCCTATATGTTCCTACTTCTTTCCCACTTCCCTACCCTGGATTCAAATACCTTGACTCTCTCCCACTTGGATTATTATAATTGCCTTTAAGCTATTTTTCTTCCTTCTGGTGTTCTCTAGCCAACTGGTGTTTTATTGCCTTGTTAACTTTTTTCTTTTTCTTTTTTTTCTTAGCTTCAATTTATTTATTTATTTATTTATTTATTTATTTAACATATAGTGTAATATTAGTTTCAGGAGTAGAATTTAGTGATTCATCACTTACATACAATACCCAGTACTCATTACAAGTACCCTCCCTAATTCCCATCACCAATGTAATCCATCCCCCTGCCCACCTCCCCTCCAGCAACCCTCAGTTTGTTCTCTATAGTTAAAAGTCTATTTTATAGTTTCCCTCTCTTTTTTCCCCCTATGTTCATCTGTTTCATTTCTTAAATTCTACATATGAGTCAAATCATATGGTATTTGCCTTTCTCTGACTGACTTATTTATCTTAGCATAATACATTCTAAGTCCATCCACATTCTTGCAAATGGCAAGACTAACATTTCTAAAGCACAATTTTAATTATAATACTTTCCTGAACAAAGAATGACTCTTTGTCAGTTGTCTTTTATCATTTACACTGCCCTAAATACTAAATTGGCCTTACTTCCTTCATTTATAAAACTGGAGGATTGAGCAAGATAATCTACAAAAATCCCATTCTGCATTCATACCCACGTAGTTCTATTTCACTTTATAATTTTTCGGAAGAAGGTGGTTTGGGACCCTTGAAGGTGTCTGGTTGATCATCTTGAAGAATAAGAGAACAGATACACAGACATCTATATCTTTGACTTGATAGTCCCTGCTGAAGAACACAGGAGACAGCCCAGGGCAGGTGGTGGTCCTATGGAGGTAGTAGCAGACGGCACTAATAGGCATGGGTGTCCTAACAAGTGTCTGAGGAAAACCAGCCTGCTTTAGTCAATAGCTGGGAAAGCGAACAAAGATGCAGTTGGTCACCATATAATGAATAAAGGGGGCACCTGGGTGGCTCAGTCTGTTAGCGTACAACTTTGGCTCAGGTCATGATCTCATGGTTCATGAGTTTGAGCCCTGCATCAGGCTCTGTGTTGACAGCTCAGAGTCTGGAGCCTGCTTCGGATTCTGTGTGTCCCTCCCCTGCTTGCACATGCATTCTCTCAAAAATAAATAAACATTTAAAAAAAAATTAAAAAAACAAAGCACATAATTTGAGTGTTGTGTTATAGTTTTGAATAGTTACCTTTTACATATATTATAAACAGGGAGTGAGTAGTCGTTTTCACTCATCTCTGTGGTATTATTTTTAAGTTAAAGAAAAGCACACAACAGTATGTGAAGTGGCCAAAGTTTTCTGTAACGCATATTTGAAGTAAATCTGATAGAGCTGTCCTGAGGTACCACATAGTTTCCAGCGAAGGACAGGAGCACAGAGAAATGTAGAATCAAAAGGGCATTTTGTAGTTCATCCTGAAATATTACCCACTCCAGTTTGAGAAATATGAATGGCCACTCTTTAAGTTTCTACATTATGTTGATCCTCAACTCCTTTTAGCTCATCTTCAGGCTCCTAGAACTAACTATATCTAGGGAACTGGGGTTCAGGGACCATACATGACTGACCTCCATGTGGCAGCACTTTATTTCCACAAATTTCTTTCCCTGGAATCCCTAGCATGAAGCATATATTCCAAGCCAATTGGACTTCTGACTAGACCCTTGGTTTCTCTAAACCTAGATGGCAGACTGAATGTAAAGATGGCTTAGTGAGAGAACCATGGGACAAAGAATCAGATAGAAATCTCACAGGTCTATCAAGGAATCCAAACATAAACTATTAACTAGCATTATGGTTTTGAACAAGTAGTCTCAAGTTCCTTATTTATCAAATGTGGACATTAAAAAGCCAGAGATCTTAAGGGTTAAATGATACAGTATACAGACAAGTTCTTTACACTTTAAAGTAGTAGATTGCTCTGAGGTGTTATCCTATCTTGTTTTGTTCTCCAAGTTCATGTATTTCTCCAGGGAAGAGACTGTATCTTCTCAATTTGTCCTCCCTGACACCTCTTTCATTCTCTAGATGCTATGGGACAGAGAGCAGAAATGAATAACTAAAATGTCATGTGCGTCCAGATTGGTGTCTAAAATTTAGGTTATGTGTCCCTTCCTCTTTTCAATTCACATATGCTTCCTGAAGCCATTTGGCAAATCTGACCTCTGGAAAATCTTATTTTGATAGCACATAGCTAATTAGAAATTGTTTGAAGGTAGGACCCTTAGGCTGTAAGGAAACTTAGAAAAGACAGACTTTCTAATGTGGAACTTAGAGTAGATTCACTGCAGATACACTCTTTTTTATGGGAAGCTTAGATTTTGTGGTTTTTTGGTCACTTGTATACAGCTGCTCAGGATATATTTTTCTTTAGGGGAAAACACAGCTGAAGGATGTACAATCTTCAGAAAACAGCTGGGACACAAAATCTCATGAGATTATGTCACTCTGCCTCTTAATAATTAAATTACATTATATAATTTGCTGTTTGTACAGTACAGGTTTCTTAACTCTTTTACATTTTTAAGTGTGCAAAACATTGTTGACTATAGGTTCAATATTGTATAACATATCTCTGGAGCTTATTCTTCTTGCTTAACTGAAATTCTCCTCTTATTGATAGGTAACTCCTCATTTCCCATCCCTCGCCTCAGTCCCCGGCAACCACCATTCTACTCTTTGATTTTATGAATTTAACTATTTTATAAACCTAATGTAAGTGAAATCACGCAGTATTTGTCTTTCTGTGACTGGCTTATTTCACTTAGCATAATGTCCTCTGGCTTAATCCATGTTGTCACATATTGCAAACTTTCCCTTCTTTTTAAAGGCAGAATAATATTACATTGTGTGTAGGTACCACTTTTTCTCTATCCATTTATCCATCAGTGGATACTTAGGTTGTTTGCTTATCTTGGCTGTTGTGAATAATGCTACAATGAATAGAGAACTGCTAATAACTCTTCAAAATCTTGATTTCAATTCTTTTAGATAAATAGGTAGAAGTAGCATTGTTCAATTGTATGGTGTTTCTATTTTTAACATCTTAAGGAACTTTCATACTGTTTTTCATAAAGGCTACACCATTTTGAATTCTTAGCAACAGTTGTGCACTGTATTTTAATGGCTGTTATATTCCCATAGTTCAGAGGTGCTTTGCCCTTGACTAATCACCTTCCAGAAGGAGGCACTGGAAGGGCCTCTAAATGTGTTTATAACTTCATGCTTATAAGTTTTTTCTTTTCATTTTTCAGTTATAGACTCAGCTAGAAGCACCAAATACAAAGAAAAAGCCTTAGAAAGAATGAAATAATACTTTCTTCAGAGTCTCTGACCAAATCTGCTTAATATTAATTAAGATTGGGTGATCATACAATGTTAAAAGACAAAGTTGTTAAGAGCTCTGAATGTAGGAAATCTGATTTTACTCTTTCTTAAACACCATGGTAGATGGGCAATTTTAGCAGAAGAAGAAACACTTATAATGATAACTATCTAGAACTTACCCTTTACAAGGTACAGGTAGTTCTATATCCTCTATGTCCATTAACTCAACTCATTAATCCTCTCAACATCCTTCAAGGTAGGTATAATTATGATCTATATTTTATAGAAGTTGATTAATGGCGAAGTGAAGAAGCATGTCTTTGTCACACAGTAAATGGCAAAACTAGACTTTTCACCTAAGCCTGTCTCCATAGACAGTTTCCAGAACCACTGCTCCCTCTCATTTGTAATATGTAAGCAGATCTGCGGTAAAGGCTCTCAGCTCCCACTAGTTACGGTAACTAAAGATTCCTTTGCAGACACATACCTATGTGACAACTGGGCCAATCCTGAGGAGGCAAGAAGCCCATTAGCAATTCAGCTGCAGAAGGTAGATCTGGAATTATTTGTGTTGACACAGACCCAGTATACCTGGAGTGAGTCCTTAGTGTCCCCTGCCATCAATTACAATCTTAGGTTTCCCCAATCTTTGCTCTGCTGGCCCTGGCTATTGTATGAAGCTTCAACTCATTCTCCAACCCGCATCTTATATCACTGAAACTGGGACTGCTTTGAATTCCAGCCAGCTTCTCTGCAGCTCTGGGTTTGGCCTGGCTTTTGCAAGTCATCTCAAGAGAGAAGAGAAAGCCAGATCTTCCTCTCATTGCCCTCAGCCACTGACTGGGATTCTGTTATGAACACCTTAGAACTTTGGCCTTAGTGTTTGCTCACAACTCACCATCTTCATTTGGCCCTATGGATTGATCAATTAACTTTTACGCTCTGACAATACATAACAGATTAATGCCATTATAGGAGCCCCTTCTATAAGTGAGGTTAGATTTTCCAGGCCACTTCCTGTTCCCAGTCCCCCTCTTTCTTATCTGCTTTTGTCATAGCATGCCTCATGCCCTGGCCTGCTTGAATTAGGATATAATTCCCTTTATGCTGATCTCTGTGGCACAGCCATTATCAGTTCTGTGCAGCTATTCAAGTTTCATTGCCTCCACTATCAGAACCAACCTGGGGATACTATGAAGCCAGTGGTCTTTGATGCCTCCTGGGCTATTTTAGAAGCTTACCTTGCCCTGAATCCTGATGCCCTCACTCTTTCTTTACCTATTCTTCCTCATATTTTAGGGCCTAGCTGGTGACATTAGTGAGAATGGATTATTCAGATAAACCATTCAGAGACATGGCATTTAACAGGTTATGAAGGACTCTCAGTGGCTAATGCAGCAGTGAAAGTATTTTTAAAGTTGGAAAAAAATCAAAAAATCGAATATTTGCAAGTGTACCAAATGTTAACAGTATTTCTTTAAAACTGTAATATACCTTACAACTTTCAGTGCTGTTTCCTATGTACTTTGGTAGATTGCAAAAATAGACACATATTCTTTGATGATTTTCTTATCGAGCTCTTTCCTTTAGTTTGTTCTCAACCATGTGACTTGCTTTAGTCAACGGGACATTTTCAAACATGATGAAGAGGCTTAAAAGGCACATGTGCATTGGGTCTCCCTATTGCTTTTTGGAACCCTGAGATCACCCAGTGAAGAAGCCCAGGTTTGCCTCCAGGAGAATGAGAGACATGTGGAACAGAGATGAAGAGCCTCAGCTCAAGCCCCTAGATAAGTAGCCTGCCATCTCCCAGACATGTGAGTAAAGCCATCTTGGACCACCTAGCCCAAGCCAAGCCACCAACCAGCAGATTTTAGAGAGCAACTCTACTAACCCAGATTGGAAGAACTGTCCAGCCGACCTGTAGAATCATGGAGAGAATTACAATTGTTATTTAAGCCACTAGGCTTTGGCATGGTCTGTTATACACCCAAAGCTGACTGATGGATGCATGTTATCTCATTTGATCCTCATGATTGCCCCACCATGAGGACAGCTTAAGTGCCTTGACTAAGATGCTTAACTTGTAAGTGGCAGAGCCAGGACTAGGTCCTGGGTGGGCCCTGAACTCCCATTCCAATGCTCTGTCCACTGTATCTACCTGCCTCTCCATCTGCCAGAGGCATACCTAATGAGCTCATATAGAATAATGAAACATGAGAGTGGAAAAGAGCCTTAGACATAACCTTGTACTACTCTCTTATTGCACACTTGAGGAATCTGAGGCTCAGGAGGGTTTGCCTTAATTTTCAAAGCTCAGAAGGTACATAGCAGGTAACTTTCTCACTCACCTTCTCATGCTCTCTCCACATGGAGCTCTCTGCTCTGGCTGCAGGCCCCATAAAATTCAATGCCTTAAGGCAAGATGGTGACAGTAAGGTAGTGTGGTAGTGGGGACAGCATTTCAGGCCTTTGGTAAGCACATGTATGTGTTTGTATGTTTGGTTCAGGATGCTGATTTTAGAGCTCTCAAATAACAATAGGTGGCTAGCTGTCTCTCCACCTGCTTAAAGTTAACCATTAGTGATTCCTCTTCTCAGAGAGACCAGATGGCTTCCAGAAGGACATTACTGGTAGTTTTCTGCTGCTGTTTAGCAGCAGCTCTGGTAAAAGTCTGGTGTGAAGGAACCACTGGCAAAGAGCTGCTTCTACCTAGAAAAGGAAGGGGAAATAGATCCTGATTTTAGACAAGTCCAACATAGGTACACATAGAAGAACAGAACTTAATTCTGTTCTGGCTTCCTTAGCAGAGAGCTGCCACTTCTGCATCTCGATTTCTTCTCATCCTCATAAAGCCCTTTCTTGGCCAATCTGTATGTATTCAAACAGCCATCCACCAAATTTTGGGGTGCAAGTAAAGCACCTTAATCTTGCCCCAAGCCTAAACAGAGGCCTGAAAATGAGGTCAAGGATCAGGGGCAGGGCTTAGTGGGAGTACCGTTAAAAACCAGCATTAAAAAAAAAAAAGCATTTTCTTCTAGTGTTGATTTGCAGACCTTCCCTCTCGGATGTAGTATTTTAGGTATATTGTTTCTATTCTGTAAAACATCTTCCTTTAGAGAATTGTTCATAAGAAAGTAATTAGATATACAGACACATAGGAGGTGTAGTAATGAGAGCTTACTGTACAATCCATGAAGATTTTTCATGCTTGTAATGGGGAGAAGGCAGGGGTCACATTGCTTGTATTCAAGGGAAGTGAGAGGCACACTTGCTTCTTTTCTCTTATCTAATTACACCTCCCTTGTTATTCCATCTCCTGCCCTTGAGTTCTTTTATAAAGTTATGCTAACTGAAGAAATATCTTATCATTGCTACTTTTATGTGTAATATATATATTTAAATTTCTACTATATACATAAGGGGAAAATGTACTTGAATATTTGTGTTTTTTTCTAGGGGGTTTCTTTTGTGGTAACTCTTTCTGAGTCCTAGATGCCTTATCTGTGTATCAGAAGCACAGCATGAGGGAGAAGGACAAAGAACATTCCTATGGGCATGGCCCTGGGGATACAAGCAGCAGAGAAATTGCTGCTGTCACAGAGGTGGAAACAGGAGGTGATGGTGATGGCCTGACTGTTTAGCTCCAAAGCAGCCTTTAAATCATTTGGTTGTACAAGGTGAATTCATTTAAATAATATAATTTGTTTAAATAATTTAAAAAGAATAATAACAAAAAGCAGCACTATACCCACTTCTTAAACAACACACTACTAATTTGGCTAAATATTAAATGAAGTGAGCTGACAGCCCCAAGGAAAATTCAGATGCCTGCTTTCATCCAAATTGCCTATAAGTGCACAATAGTTCTCATTGTCATATTAGGAAAATTGGGGAGAAAAAAATAGATCTAATTTTCTATTCTTGTCACCATATTGCTCAGGATCCCTGAGTAGCTTCTCAGTTTTACTCTAGATACCAGATGAAAACTTCTAGCCAAGGCCTTCAAAACTGCATATCTGACTTGCCTTTCTTGTCTTCTCTGAGCTCCTTCAGCACCCCAGCGGGGGCCTGCCTCTTCTACAGCACAAACAACTTCCCTATAGCATCCTAAGGTCAGATTTTCCAATCTGTGCACTGGGTGCACACTCTGGCCAGGTACTCAAACAAGCCCAGAGTTTTGCCAAGGTGCCTTGCACACACTGGAGTCTCTTGATTTGTCTGCATGTCTGCTCCTTTCCTACCCAGGATTAGGTTAGTATTTGGGAAGATCATCCTGACAAGGGTTTTGTTAATGGAAGGCTGGGTAGGAGGTGACAGAGCAGAGGTTATTGGTAGGGGGAAATACAGGTAATTGGGATGGAAAGGAGTGCCAGAAGTTGTTTCTCTACATCTTGGGAAATTAGAGGAAAGATAATTTAGATCTCAATTCAATATGAAAAGTGAAGGTGAAAGGGGATGTGTTTATTGGATTCCATGCATTTTCATGTACTCATATCAACTCTTAATTATCCAGATGTATTAATGGAAACAGTTCATCTTTTTTACTCTGGTCATATTTTATAATAACTTAAAGAGTGTGTGTGTGTGTGTGTGTGTGTGTGTGTGTAGTTATATATATATTCATCTGTGTGTG
>NW_026057580.1:47171652-47238929 GCF_023721935.1 Panthera uncia
TAGGTTATCTATAGTTACCAGAATTTCATTTTTAGAAGCACATGTATTATCATTGGATCATGTTTAACTACTGAAGTGGTCTTACCATAAAAATGAAAATTACTTGCAGATTATAATTTTCTCCTCTTTAAGGAATAAAAAACCTTATGTTACTGGGGTTAAGGACAGGAAATACTGTTACCCCCAAGGCACAGACGAAGATCCACTATAGTGAAGAAAAAGGGAGAAAGCTTTCTGCTCATGGAGAAGAGCAGGAAATCTTCCTGGGCTCAGACCTGGAGGATAGGACCACTGAGAAAGCACCCCCTTGCCCCAAGATCAGGGTCACAGGGTTTGTTTAAGTCTGAGGTTGACCCAGGATAGCAGAATTCCCAGCTTCCACCCCTTACCCCTCCAGGCCAACAAGCACCAAGAAGTAACAAACAACTGCAGACTATTTTTAGAGAAGTGACAAGAATATGGAGAGAGACCCTCTCAGAGGTGTAGGTGTACAAGCAATGCCTAAAGCTGAGGGTGGAGCAGAATCATTGAAAACACCTTCTGGCACCCCCACCCTAAACATATGGTCACACAAGAAGAATTTGAAGCAGTGCAGTAGAAGTAACCTTAGTGACAACAATATTAAGTTCAACTCATGGCTAGGTTGACTCAACCACACATGCTAATGGGCTGGTGGAAGAAGAGGCATGACCATTTCTCAGCATGAATTTGATTAACCTAAGTCTCATGAAGTGCCTTGTTAGCTACTGTAGGATTTGGCTTTTACTTTCACTCTGATGGGGAGCCATTGGAGGGCTTTCAACATCATGAGTTTAAGGGGATATGTCTGGATTCTGAATTGGAAGCAGACAGAGGAAGGAAGGGTGAAAAAGCAGGAGATGAGTTAGGAGGCTTTTGCAGTCATCCAGGTGAGAGATGTTTTATGATTTCCGATACTAACAATGGAGGTGGTGAGACAAGCTCAGTCTCAGATCTGTTTTGAAGGTAGAGCCAATAGGCTTTGATAATGGATTGAGAGGTAGAGGAGAACGAGAAATAGGAACAATAACTCCAAGATTTGTAGCCTAAACAGCCAGAAGAGTAAGTTGACCATTAATACATGAGGGACAATGGAAGGAGGGACAGATGGGGAAAGTATAAGCAGGCATTTGGGTTGGGCCATGTTGAACATGAGAAGCCTATTCGACATCACAATGAAGCTAATGAGTAGACAGTTGAAGATAGGAACCTGAGTTCAGGGGAGACAGTAGGCGGGGGATTAAATTTGGACAGTATCAGCAATTAGATGGTGTTTGAAGCAATGAGACTAGATGACATCGTCTAGGGAGTGTCAGTGGAGAAAAGAAAAAGCTTATGGACCGAGCTCTGGGCTCTCCAACATTCAGAGGTAGCAGAAATGAGGAGAAGTCAGGAAAGAAAATAGAGAACAAATAGTGAGGTAGGAAGAAAACCAAGAGAACAATGTCCTTCTAGGCAGGTGAACAATGCTTCAAAAAGGGAGTGGTCATCTATATTAAATGCTGCCAATAGATAGAGATGAGGACTGAAATTATATTTTATGGCTTTAGTTCTCTGTGATATTAGGGTAAATTTTTTTTCCAGTTTGTTGGTTTAAAATAAACTTTTTAGGGGTATCTGGGTGGCTCAGTTGGTTGAGCATCCTACTTTGGCTCAGGTCGTGATCTCACAGTTCATGAGTTCAAGCCCCACATTGGGCTCAGAGCCTACTTTGGATCCTCTTTTCCCCTCTCTGCTCCTACCCCGCTTTCTCTTTCTCTCAAAAATAACCATTAAAAAATTCTTCAATAAGATAAATATATAATATTTTTAAAGATATTTTGACATAGAAAAGGTATCAATTTTATGTAATAAATTCCATTGAAAATTTTCTAATTTCTTTTGATTTTTAACTTGGGACAAACTTTTTCATACAGAAATTAGAAATTATGTTTTATTCTAGTTTTTATAGATTACTATATTTCAATATTTGTAAATAGCTTAAATTCCAACATCAGAGAGATACATCATGATTTAGTTAACAATTTGCTTAATGTTAAAAATTTATATTTCAAATTTTTGTTGATACAAAAAATACCGTAAAGATATTTTTGTGTGTCATTATACCTCTCTCCATCTTCCAGAACGTTATTTTTTAAAGGTTTATTTATTTATTTTTTGAGAGAGAGAAAGAGAGAGAGAGAAGTGGAGGAGGGGCAGAGAGAGAGGGAGAGAGAGAGATCCCAAGCAGACTCTGCACTGTCAGCGTCAAGCCTGACATGGGGCTTGAGCTCATAAACTGTGAGATCATTACCTGACCCAAAACCAAGAGTCAGATGTTTAACTGACTGAGCCATCCAGGCACCCCAAAGAGTGTAATTTTTTTTAACATGACTCATCAGTACATAGATAAATAAAATTTTTCATTGTATATTATATCTAGAAAGCCACAGGTACTAAAATTTGAATACATGTCACAAGTATAGAATAATTTTGTCTTAATTTTTCTTGCATTAACGCCAAAGGAAACTATGCAGACAAAAAATCAAAAACAGTCTTCCCTCCATATAAATGCACCCCACGTATGTGATAACAATGCTTTTAACAATCAAAAATAGCACAACTTCATAACCAGTGATTAAAAAAAATACCATAAACATTTAAAGGCAAGGAATATACTACCTACATTTTTAAAGATATCTTTTAGGAATATGCTTACATGCAAAAACTAGTAAGCTATAAAATTAAACACTATAACGTTCTGAGGTTGCATTCACATTCTGTGGAAAGGAAAAAAAAGAAAAAAAAGCATAACATTTAAAATACTTTCTTAATCCTTCACACCTGAAGTTTAAGAAATTTATTCACTAATTCAACAAAAATTTTTGAGTACCTCTTTGTTCACCTATACATTCCAGGAAGTGTTCTAGGTGCTAGTGCTACAGTAAACAAACAGGGGAAAAAATCCCTGCCCTGGTGGAATTTACATTTTATCTGGGGGAGACAGAGCAATAAATATCACAATACATAAGTAAATTATATAGTATAATATATAGTCATAATTTAAAAAGTAGGTTTTATAGTATTTTAAAAGGGGATATATGTTATGGAAGGAAATAGAGCAGGGTAAGGGAGATTGAGTGATGGTGGAAAGGCAGTGGTGATAATCTGAATGAGACGCTCAAGGTAATCCCCATTGAGGTGCCATTGTTGAACAACTAGAAGGACGCAAACAGGTGAAGGAGTGTGCCAAGTGGAGGAAGAGGGCTCCAGATAGAGTGAATAGCTGGTGCAAAGGTCCCTGGGGATACCATGTGTGATATGTGCGATGATATGAAGGAGGCCCATTTACTTGGATCAGAGTGAATGAAAGGGAGAGTAGTAGATTTGGCTGGAGAGATAATAGGAGACCAGATCATCTAGGGCTTTATAGGCTACTGTAGAGATTTTGCTTTTATTCTGAGTGACACTGGGAGCTACTGCAAAGTTTTTAACAGAAGGGAGACATCATCTGGCTTACATTTTAACAAGATCCTCACTCTCTGTGGAGAATAGACTATAAAGGGCAAAAGTAGAATAAGAGAGGTCAACAAGGATGCTTCAGTATTAATCCCATTGAGAGATAATAGCAAATTAGATTGATTTGGACTGAATTGCAGTAGATAAGAAGAAGATTCTGGCTATATTCCAGAGAAAGAAAAGACTGGTTTGTTTATGTACCAAACATAGGATATGAGAGAAAGTAAGAAGACAAGGATGACTCCAAGTTTTGAAGCCTGAGCAACCAGAAGGCTGGAGTTGCTATGAACTGCCACGACATGAGAAGGCTGTGGGTAGAAGAGATTTGGGTGAAAAATCAGTTCAGTTTTGAACATATTAAGATTAAAATATCTATTAGATATCCAAGGGAGTTATTGAATAGGTAAGTGGATAATTGAACATTTAAGTCTTGGACAGAAGACAGGTCCAGATTGGAGAGACATACTTGTGAGTTGGTAACACAAGAAGATGGATCATAGCATTAAGAAAGTAAGTTTAAGTAGAGAAGAGTTCCCAGAACTGAACACTGGGGCCACTCTGATGTTAGGAGTTTAGGGAGAAGAGCAGGAACCAGCAAAGGAGACTGAGAACGAGCAGCCAGAGAAGTAGGAGGAAATCCAGGTCAGAGTTTGCCTTGGTAATTAAGTGAGGAAAATACTTTTAAGAGGGAGGAAGAGATTTAACAGTGTTAAATTGTTTTTCCTCAAACTTCAGCTTTACAGAAACATGTTCTCATACAATCAGAATGTACAAATCTGTTTAAAACAAAGCACTATTTGTTCATAGGGTTTTTTTTTAATGTTCAGTTAAGTTAAAGATATTATTTTCTAGGGAGACTGTCAATTATATAATCTGTTGTCCAAGCATTATATTAATTTATGGCTGTGCTGTCATCATTACTCAACCATTTTCTCCAAAATAAACATTTATAAATTGGGCCTCTACACATTATTTTGATAGTAATATATGTCAAAGCAACTATCCCTTAAAATGATTGTTGGGAGGCAGTTATCATGGACCTTTTATGTTTCTGTGTATCTTTGAGTAAGACTGCCTTTGTTCCAGATTATTTTTTCAAGGATGTCTATATACCACACAATCTTGGAAGATTGAGATGGTGTCTGCCTCCAGAAGAGAGGGCAGGTTTTTTTACTGTCCAAAATAGTGAAGATAATGTCTTCTTGTGGAAGAAAGATCCTAGCAGTTCAGAGTAAGAAATGGAGGTTTTCCAAGTGTAGGTTCCTCAATTGTGATGTAAATCCACTGTGTAAATAGCCTCACATTTGTTTAACTCCCTTGAAATTTTGGGGGCAAAGGAAACCATTGTGAATATAAAGCTTATCCTTCCTGCTGTGTTAATGAGTAACAAGGCTCTTTGTCTCTGACCCAACAGTCTCATGTCTTTTGCCAACATCTCTGAAACTAAGCAAGCTAACTTTTTAGCTTGCAAGAGGAATAAAATCTCAGCTCTTTCACAATGATTACAGATAAATGAGTTTCAAATCTGTCAAATTTATTTAAACCTTTTTAGCCACCAGCAAGTTGACATGTAACACATTTTAAGGAGAAAACCTTGCAATTAGATCAAGTTATATATGTCAAATATTTACATGTCTCTCTCTCTATATTTATACATACACACACACATATAGACATGTCTATGTTTATATATCACCCAATAAGGGTTTATTATGATAAATAATTGAAGTGTTGAGTCTATTGAAAAGAGACAAAGAAGGTGTATTCATTCCTAGGGCTGCCATGACAGCCTATAAATATCACAGACAGGGTGGCTTAAATAACATAAGTTTACTTTCTCATAGTTCTGGAGGCTAGAAGTTCAAGATCAAGGTGTCAGCAGATTTGAATTCTTCAGAGGCCTTTCTCCTCAGCTTGCAGATAGCTGACTTCTTGTGTCTTCACATGGTCACTCCATAGTCTGTGTGTTTTTTGTCCTAATCTTTTCTTATAAGGACACCAGTCATATTGGATTGGCCCATCCATATGATCTCATTTTACCTTGATTATCTCTTTAAAGCCCTAATTCACTTCCAGTTTCCAGTCTGGTGTGTAAGAAGCTTAGATGTTTCCATTCCACCCTAGCAACAAATAAAAAGCTGAATATTCTAAAAAATCAGCCACTCTTAGATCAGTAAGGGCAGTGAGGTCACAGGGCAAGCCACTGCCACTAAGACTGAAGAACTGACAGGCCAATACCGAGAATTGAATTTACCAGAGCTGAAACCGCTGTGGGAAGCAGTGCTGGGATAGGGAAATCTGAACTGTAATGGACAAATTGTTGGAGGCTTATTGTGGACAAGTCAGAGATGAAAACTCCAGGGGAGGCAAGGCATTGTGTCCCCCACCTTGCCTCACACACACACTTTTGTGAATTTTACCTTTCAGAGCTCTACCAATTTTCACACTTACTACCAGAGATAATTCCTCTCATTCTTCCAACAGAAGAGGAAACTGAATCATTTTGAAATACACCAGAGCACTCTGTTCTCCCTAACAAGATCTACCCTTGGGGGAAGGTATTTAACCAGAGCCTAAGCTCCAGGGGTTTTATCAGAGCCTAATTCACACAGGGAAGAGGAAATATCCAACCACATCTGACTCTAGCCTTCCATTGGAGAGGAGAAATACCCAACTCCAGCTCACTCTAGCCATCCTGGTCCACTTAGGGGAGAGGGTATGAGAAACATATGTGAAGCTCAAGTCTGAGTAGGACTTGTTCACTAAGACTGAGACCTAATCAAATGACTAATCCCTCTCCCCACACCTCACCACTGTAGCATTTCCTTTTATCCAGTACATCATGCCAGGCTATCAAGAGAAAATTATAAGGCCTAATTCTAAATATAGTCACATTCTGAGGTATGAGGAATTAGGACTTCAATATATGAATTTTAGGGGTAGGAGATACAATTCAGGCTATAAAAGAAAAGAAGTATCTGATTTAGTTTATGCTAATAAATAGACTTTTCATAAATTATTTCATTAGAAAGATACTTATGGCTGGTGGACTCTTTTATTATTTACTAGAGACATCTTTAGTGTCCTTTCAATTGCACACTACAGACATGCTAATTAAATACATAATAGAAATATTAGTCACCATAATAATGGTGTGGGGGTGAGGAGAAACTGGAAAATGTGATCATGTTCTTTATTTAAGTTTACTTTGGTATATAAGCACATAGGAAATACAAATTTCTCTCTTCCAATCTTTCTGCTTCATTAACTTTTCAAATGTCATATGTCATTGCCAATAATTGGATACAGGATATAAGTCTTTCAAACTAGCAGATTAAAAGTGGCAAGTGCAAAGTACTTCATTGTATTTTAATTCTCTTCTTCCTGAGGTCACACACTTTGGAAGAGGACTGTGAGAATCTGTTATGGTTTGAGGTTTTGGTAATTGGCTTGAACTGTTGGCTACTGGCAGGCACTTTGCTTATTGGGGAGAAACTTTAACCTAACTTTAATTGGCCAACAGAAGCTTGCCCTTTTATTTGTAAATAGTGGCTTATGCTAGGAGAGATGGTAATTCAATAGGGTTCAGAACCTTCTCTTGCCTCAAGACAGGCTTGCTTGCAATTAGAAACTTAATTTTAAGTTGGACAGTACTAACAGTCCAGCCTTTCTGCAGAGCTCTCCAGTGGCAAGCTGAGTGCCATACAGCTCTTTAAAAAAGTGGTTCTTAATAAGAAACTGACCCTACTCCTAGGTGGCTTTGTTAGGAAATGAGTTCTTGTAGATGAGAAGAATCCAGAAACACTCCTGCTAGGAGGAAGGAAGGCTGCATTCTGGAGGTTTTCAGTCTCTTCTGGCAGAACTGAACTCAGGTGTTTAAACAACTTGAAAACAGTCCCAAATTTCTTTACTTATTCTCTAATACTCTCTCACCATCATTTCTTTCTTTCTTTTTTTTTAATGTTTTATTTATTTTTGAGAGACAGAGACAGAGTGTGAGCAGGGGAGGGGCAGAGAGAGGGAGACACAGAATCCAAAGCAGGCTCCAGGCTCTGATCTGTCAGCACAGAGCCCAACGTGGGGCTCAAACCCACAAACCGTGAGATCATGACCTGAGCCAAAGTTGGATGCTTAACTGACTGAGTCACTTAGGTGCCCCTACAATACCACCATTTCTACCTAACACAGGAATACAGATGTGACTCTGTGCCCTAAATTAGTCTGGGACATATTGGAGCCAGCTTTCCAAGTTAGATTTATAAATTAAATGCCAAGGGTGACCATGGGCTGCAACAATAAAACACTAATCAAGTTGATGAAGGAGCATAAGGCAAGCTGAGGGCAAAGCACAAACTAATAACAATCCCCGACTCCAACTGGAATATGTGTGATATTCCTCAGGCACTCCTGGATGCCCAAGAACAAAACAGATGGTTAATTGATAGAAATCACAGCCATGCAAGATATGAGTCTCCATCAGTTTACAGATATCTTAGTTATCAAAAGCCTAATCTCCAGAAACCAATAGACTCAGTTTCCTGAAGCCCCAACATCACCCCCCCCCCCCGCCATAGTGATGTGGGGAACAAAGGCAAGAAGGAAATAGCAGATAAAGTTGAATTTCCTCATATCCTGCCACCCATTGACAAATAATTGAGACAAATACAGAGTATAACATTTCTCAAGGAACCCCCTACTATCCTAATATTAATGCCTCACTAGAGGGAAAATAACCTTAGCTTGACAATAGCAAGGCCCCTGACTTCTTAAGATTCCTCTTTAGCATATCAAAGTCCTTCTGGAGGCCATAAAATTCCTTATGGAAGCCTCCCTTTTGCCTTTACCTCCCCCAACTCCATAGTATATAACCAGTCACTCTTCACAACCCCAGTGCAGCTCTTTCTGCCCATGCATGGGTCCTTCCCCCATGCTTTAGTAAAATTACTTTTTTTTAAAGCACCAAAGATATTAGCTCTGAAACCCTAACACTCCAAAACCCCATCAAAGTGCATATCTAAACATACTACTAGACTAAAATAATTAAATACAGTGAAATCTTGGATTGTGAGTCACTTGTTCTCAATAAATTTTAACTTGATAAAAAGTGATGTCTTGCAATACGAGTAGTATGTGATGCCAAATGTCACATGATCACAACCGAGCCAATGGTTCTTGAAATTCGCTTTGATATATAAGTGCTATGGATTACAAGCAGATTTCTGGAATGAATCATGCTCGCAAACCAAAGTTCTATTGTATATCATCTCACTTCCCTTTGGAAACAATGAGAATATACGTGTCTGCTCAATTATAGGTACAATAGCAACCTAAGAGCGTATATAAGGCAGCCTTTTAGGAGTCTTGTAAGGAAAGTGGTAAGTGTTGGTTTTGAGAACTTTCAGCAAGTGGTAGAATTGATAAATCAAATAGAGGAAAAACCCAGCTTGGTTGAGAGATGGGATTGGGATGAGTAAATATACATTAATAAATACCTATAGAATCAATTTGAAAAAAATTTAGTTTTCTTTTTGTTCTCTTCAACATTTTGAGTTATCCATCTCTTCATGGAGGCAGATGATCTATAGCTGAGTTCTGCAAGTTCACTGAGCTGCAGGGTCTTAGGTGAGGTACGTCCCTGTTTGTGTTCCTTTCCTTTATTGTTTGGCATTCTTTTTGACACATGAACCTTGGATTCTGTGAGGCCAAGCTCCAGTACTCATGTCCACAGTACCTCACTGAGTGTCTTCTCAGGTATTTCACATGCACGATTTCTTAAGCATATCATTAATTCTTAACCCATAAGGTGATAGAAAAGATTTTATTATTGCACCCTTCAGATGATGTGGAGAATATTGGGGTATGGAGCTGATGGCCAAGAAAGAATTCTTGAGACAGCTTAGGTGCAAAAAGAGAGTTTTATTAAAGCACAGGGACAGGACCTGTGGTCAGAAAGAGCTGTACTTGGGTTGTGAGGAGTGACTGATTATATAAGATTTTCTAACCTATGAAGGGGAGGGTGGTGTAAGGGTCCCAGGAAATTGAATCTATAGGTTTCTGGATGTTTGACTATTGATATAATTGCTTTTCTCTTGTAAATCATTAAGACAGTTGTAAACTGATAGAGACTCTGGCCTGCATGACCGTGATCTCTGTCAGTTAACCACCCGTTTTTCCTGTAGCAAAGCGTTAACATTAAGACAATTGGGCGTTCTGAAGGAATGTCACTCTGCTGTCTCAAGGACTTGACAATGGGCTGTAAGTTGTACAGAAATTTAATTTTTTTCTTTTGCCTTTGTTTCACACATCACAGATGAAGAAACAAAATCCCACATGTTACACAACTGTGTAAATTTTAAATCCACTGCTATTTCCATTTTTTTCATCTATATCCTTTGTTTGATCCCTCCAGATACTTTTCATACTAGGGTCACTCTGAAACATACAGCTGATGTGTTATCCCTCATGCCCAACAGTTGAATGTATTTTTAAATTTTTTAAATATTTATTTTTGAGAGAGAGAGAGATAGAGCATGAGCAGGGGAGGGGCAGACAGAGAGGGAGACACAGAATCTGAAGCAGTCTCTAGTCTCTGAGCTGTCAGCACAGAGCCCAACACAGGGCTTGAGCCTATGAACCATGAGATCGTGACCTGAGCTGAAGTCTGACTCTTAACTGACTGTGCCACCCAGGTGCCCCAACAGTTGTATATTTAATATGAATATTGGATATCTTTATGTAAAAGAAATGATTAGCAGTGAGATTGCTAGACTATCTGCATGTTAATGAAATTTTGGGGTATAGTAGAATAGAAGTCTCCTTAGCTTGCTGCTTCAGAGTTAAAAATTGAGTTATTCCTGAGATTGTAAATAAAAGGCTAAATGTGGAATGTCCCATCCTCTCAGACCTTTGGTGGCAGGGTGCACTATTAACTGCAGAGGAAAGCCACAGGTAAAGCCATTATAACAAAACCTCATAGAAGGGCAGTGCTAGAAGGCACCTTAGCAGCCATCCAGCCTGGAGACTCACTCCAGGTCAAAGAAGCTGAATCCAAGTGTGGGGGCTGAAGGTGGGGTGGAGAGACTGCCCAAATCTAATGACTAGCTGAGGCTAGGGCCCGGGTGTCTCTCTTCATGTTTTATTGGAATATTCACAGCTGACACATTTGTACCTAAATCCAGAATAAATTTCTACCCTGTGAGATACTTGTACAAATAGAATTAGAAAGTAATGAAGATGTTAATAAAAACCAGAATCTGCCAAGGAGAGCTAACATAGCGTTACTTCAGATACATGTGTACATTAACCTAGAAAGGCACATTCCATAGCTGAGTAAAAAGGATTTGCAAATGACAGAGTTCAAACAGCCTATTGTCTGAGCAAGAACATGGTGCACTATTTTGGGTCTTGCCTGCGGGCAGGATGCGTATTTCAATTAGTCAATCAGCAAGTGATTATCAAGCACTGTATGCGCCCAGTGCAGCCGCAAAGCCTCTTGAAGGATGCTAAGAAGGATTCCCGCCCACAGGGAGATTGTAATGTGGAATAATTAGAAGCAATTAAATACAACATAGAATGGTATTGACTCAAACTTCAACTGATGAAATCTGGATGTTCAGTCCTCCCCTACCCCTTTTCATACAATCACAACTTTAGCTGTATTTGATAAATAAGCAAAATGGGGATATGCCATCAATTTGTTGCACAGGTAGGATGACATTGTGTGGGGACAATTCTTGGCACAGAAAGTAAGATCCCTGGTCTAAACTCAGAACTAGCACTTTCTCCAGCCCAACCTTGTATATTTTTGATATTCTCCCTTCCCTTGCCCTTTCGCACTCCCACACTCATAACCAAGCCCAAGCTCTTGCCGTAATCAAGGCCAACCTTTTTATTTATTTGTTTATTTATTTATTTATTATTTTTAAAAATGTTTATTTATTTTTGAGAGAGAGAGAGAGAGAGAGAGAGAGCATGTTCAAATGGGGGAGGGGCAGATAGAGAGGGAGAGAAAGAATCCCAGGCACAGAGAGAGACGTGAGGTTCCATCCCACAAACCATGAACTCACAACATGAGCCAAAACCAAGAGTTGACACTCAACCCACTGAGCCACCCAGGCACACCCAGGTCAATCTTTTTAAAGGTTTGAACTTGTTTTGTTTACAGTCTGCATCTGGCTTGTTCCTCTGGAGCTCTGGCCTTTCATCTCTTCTCTTCACTGGATTTCTGGTTTAGCCTTCTACTGGAGTCTCACTACTATTCTTCTGATTCTGATAGTGACCTCTTCAACAGGTACAGTTTACATCCATCCACTGGATGAGTTCTCTCCACTTATGGGAACAGTCAAGCCTCTAGCATGTCACCAAAATGCTTACCTGTGTGACTGGGATTTCTTTGCAAAAGGCATCTGACCATTCAATCCTTCATATATTCATTTTTCAAACACTTTTTGAGGAATTACTAAGCTGGGTATTATGCTAGATGTCAGAGCTACAGAGACATTGAAACATGGTTCCTGCCTTAAGGTGCTGGTTCTCAGTCTAGTGTGGGAGACTGATAACAATACAGGACACTGAGAGCTTTGGGAGATGTAATCATAGGGCACTTTGAAAACATAGCTGTGGAAGGTGTGTGTGTCAGAGATGGAGTGGGATGGGGTGTCAGAAAAGCTTCTGAGCAGAGCTGATCTAGCAAATAATACCCACTGAAATTGTTGAGTGACCATGAAGGTTATTATTTTTTTCTCACAGGGCCCTGGAGGGCCCACACACATCTTTGTATTTGGAGATGAGTCACTTTACTCCTTGAAATATCAACTGAATTGTTTTTGAGTAGATGCAGGGTTAACAGACACGACCCTATAAAATGTTAGCAAGAGGAATACATTTATAAAAAATGCCTAGCATTTTGCTGGAAGTATCTCAGAAGCCACCAAGGAATGCTAATTCCCACTCGAGCCATTACCAGTGGGGAAGCAAAAAAGCACCTGAAGAGGTGCAGATGTGGTGAATATGTATACTTCTCTGAAGAGGCAATTAATACACACGGACAGATTTCAAAATGTACAAGAAGATATACGGTATGAGAGGAGCCTAATTTCCCTCTCTGGCCCCCCATCCCCTAATACTCTACTGGGAAGTGTGAGAAATAAGCCCACTGCCCCAATCAAAGGAGGGACACAGAGACTCAGAGCACAATAAAGTGAGGCTTTAAATCCACATTCTTGCCAAGAGTGGATGTTGATGGATAGGCACACTCAGAGCAGTTACAGCAATTTATCTCCTAGCATGAGTCCCTCCCCTGGTTCCTCACTGGCTGAGTACTATGGAGGTTACAGCCTTACCTGGAGGTCGCCTATGCTGTGTAAGGCCAAAATGTAGCCTGATTGGAACAAATGTACATTCCTTGAGGTGATGCAGAGACTTCAGCTCTTTGGCACATGCTCATTGCAAAGCCCACAAAAAATAAGCCCATGAAATGGAGAGGGGAAGAAGAACCAGGAAGTGAAGTGTCTAAGGATTTGGGACTCCATTGTGTCAGGGGGAGGGGTTCATATATATTTCCAATAGATTGTAAACCTATTGTTAACTAGACAGTACAGCTTTTATTTTGTATTTCTGGAAATGAATCATCTCACTTACTTTTCACAGAGGGGATTTATGCACCCAAAGATTCTCGATGATTTAGAAATGTATATGAATATGTACATATTCATATTTCCCTACATATATTGTAGCACACCATTCTGTGCTTTGTCTTTTCTCACTTTGTTAGATCACCAAAGGTTTATTACAAATTAATATGTACTATACATTCTTCTATGTGCTAGGGATATAGTAGTAAACAAAACAAAAATCCATGCCTTCAGGAAGCTTATATTTTGAAAAATCTTTCCATATAGCAAGATTTGGTCCTGCTTCTCTGTAATAGGTTCATGATCTATCATTGTATGGATGTACCATAATTTATTTTGCCAGGCCTTTATTCATGGGTACTTAAATTGTTTATAATTTTCTCCTTTCACAAAATATGTGCTATCTAGTGTATTTTTTTTTTTATAAAGAGTGCTTGGAAAAAATTGCTTTAAGTAGAGCAGGCACTCATTTATTGAATGAATGGATAAATCCTTTCATATGTGTGGGAGTGTATTTTGGGATAAATAACTAAAGGTGGAATCAGGGAATCAAAGGGTATGTGCGTTTTTAATTTTAGAAGATATCACCAAATTTCCTTAACTTTTATTTGATATTCTTACTAATAACGTATGAGAATACAGTCCTACTTCTCTTCACCACCATGGTATCTCAATTTGATGAGTTAAAATGCTCTGTCATTTAATTTTAATTTGTATTGGCCTTGTCATAAGTGAAATTAAGTACCATTTTCATATGCTTAGCAGACTTTTCTGTGACCCATCTGTTACACCCTTTAATGCTCTGTAGTGTCAGTGGTCTTTTATTTATTTGTTGTAGAACATTATATACATAAAGAAAGATATCCTTTAGCTGTGGTATGACATGAAAATATTGTCCTCAGTTTGTTAGTTTTCTTTTGACTTGGATTATGCATTTTTGCCATGTTGTAAACATTTTGTTTATTTTTTTAAAGCTTACTTATTTATTCTGAGAGAGAGAGAGTGAGGGAGAGAGCAGGGGAAGGCCGGAAGGAGAGGGAGAGAATCCGAAGCACGCTCTGTGCTAGCCCAACGCGGGGCTCAGTCTGGTGAACTGTGAGATCATGACCTGAGCTGAAATCAAGAGTTGGACATTTAAGCAACTGAGCCACCAAGGCACCCCTTACATAATTTAATTTTTCTGTCTTTTATGGATTTTCCATTTTGTGTCATACTTAGATCTTTTCCCCTCTGAGGTTCTTTTTAGAAGTGTTATGGTTTCTTCTTGCACTTTTATGGTATTATTTCCTACATTTCAATCTTTGATCCATATGAAATTTAGTTTGAACATGTGAAGCAGCATTTCCACTTATTTTTTCCAGTGATTATCCCATTTCCCAGTAACATTTATTGAAATGTCTACTTTTTCCTTACTGATTTGAAGTGTTACTATTAATCATTTTTTATCACATATCTTCTTATCCAAATATTGTGTATATTTTTATCTATTTTTTAGATTTTCTAGTCTGTTCTACTAATTTGTGATTCAGTAAAGGTTTAATCTGGCTGCGTATAAAATAAAACTCAAATAATAGTTGTTTAAACAAGATAGGTTTTATTTTTGTGTCATTTAACATAAAGTCATAAAGTCATTTAACATAAGCACTTAGCACTGTAGCGGTGGTACTACAGTACCATGAATATACCAAATTCTCTCCATTGTTCTGTTTTGGCAACCTTAATGCTGGCTTTCAGCTTCAAGTACTTCATGGTGGTAACATAGCTGCTGTAGTTCTACAAACCATATGTAAATTTTAAGCAGGAAGAGATAGGAAGAGGAAATTGCAAAATGACGAATGCCATCTAAATTTTTGCCTTTTAATTTTTATTTATTTGCATTCATTCCCCCCCACACACACACCCCCACTTTCTTCCTTTCTCTTTCCCCTCTTCTCAGAGTAATCCTCATTGCAGTGTTAGTTCAGTATCACTACTAAGGCATGACCCACGTAGAGTCTCCACTGAATGAACTGGTGATCATCAGGATCTCTACTCTGCCTGGTTGGGGCTTGAAATCTCCATGCCCTGTGTGAGCTCGTTATTGTTCAAGTCACAGCTACCTTGTAGTTATTTGTCTACCTTTGTGAAGTTCATTCTAGCATGCATGACTTATTACCCAGCAAAGGTTCAAGATGACTGTCGTAAACATTTTTGAAGCTCATTTCCTGTATAGCATCCTCATTTACAGAACTCTTCTTTGCTACTTCTGGCTAACTGAACCCCAAACTTTGGATCTTTAACTCAGAGTCTCCAAGGCTCTATATGGTTTCCTTTTCCTCCCAAGGTGTCTAGAAATTATCTCCGGAGAGAAAACTGGGGTGACTGTAGCACATACTTCATTTGTGTCCTTTATCACAGGGATCATAGTCCTGTGCTGCCTATTGTGCAATAACTAAAAATAACAGGATTTTTTTTCTTCTGGTTTTCTGGTTGTTTATGACAGGAGGTTAAATCTGGCTTTTGTTTCTCCATCATGGCTGGTGGTGGAAGTCCTTAGCTTCCTTCCATCAAGGTTTTCAGAAAGGCCAGCTATGATGGGCAGAATAGTGCTCCCCCAAATATGTCCATGTCCTATTCCCTGGAATCTGTGAACATGTTACCTTTCAATAGCAAAAGAGACTTTGCAGATATGATTAAGTCCTGGTCCTTAAAATGGGAAAATATTCTGGTGGATCTGGTGTAATCACTAACGTCCATATAGGGAAACAGGAGTATCAAATTTAGAAAAGCATATATGATAACAGAGCAGAGGTTGGAATGATTTTCTTTGTTAGAAGAAGGAGACCATGAGCCAAGGGATGCAGGTGGCCTCTAGAAGTTGGAAAAGGCAAGGAAGCCGATTCTCCCCTGCAGAAAGAACACAGCCTTGTGACACCCTGATTTTAGCCTTGTAAATTTCATTTTAGACTTCTGACCTTCAGAACTATTTTGTTTTAAACAAGTTGTGGCAACTTGTTACAATAGAAGTAGGAAACTTGACACCCAGCCATGTCACAATGGTCAAAAATTGGTCATATGGCTACTCATTCTTTGCAAGAGAAAGTTGAAAAATGTATTTTTAAAATATGGGCACATTGAAACTTTGTCTTAGTCCATTCCAGCTGCTATAACAAAACACCACAGTATGGGTGGCTTATAAACAACAGAAATTTATTTCTTAGAGTTCTGAAGGCTGGAAGTCCATGATTAGGTGCCATCATGGCTGGGTTTTGGCAAAGCTTCTCTTCCCAGTTCCAGACTGATGAATTCTTGCTGTGTCCTCACATATTAGAAGAGGCATGGAGCATCATTTATAAGGATGCTAATTCCATTAATGAAGACAGAGCCTTCACAACCTAATTATCTCCCAAAGCCCTACCTCCTAATACCGTCACCTTGGGAGTCAGGGGTTTAACATTTGTATTTTGGGGAGACAAAAATGTTCAGACAATAGCATACCTCCAGTAAAATTAAGGTTCTATTAAATTAAGAATTATTTGTGAAAAAATGAACAGTCTTTGCCACAATGATTTTTTTAGTTGTTTACTATTTTAATTATTTCAGCTGTTGCCAGGTGTTTTAATATCTAGTAACTCTTCCACTTCTTTTCTTTGTAGAATTCTTCTGACTATCCCTGCTTGTTTATTCTACCACATGTACTTTGCAGTCAACTTGTCTAATGAAAACTATCTTGTTGATATTACATTAAATTTATAGATTAATTTATAGAGTACTGACATCTTTATGATACCAGGTTCTACTTAAACAAATGGTATGACTCCCCATTTGCGTTAGCCTTGTAAGACTCGTTTTGGACTTCTGACCTTGGGAACTGTAAGATTTATTTCTTTCTCTATGCAGATTTTTAATTTATAGAAAAAGGACTTGGTGGGAATATTTACACCAGGAACTCAACAAAGGCAACAAATCAGATCACCCCATCCTCTCCTTCCTCTTAGTGCTCATTATTAAGCATTTACCATCTCTCACTGGAAAGAGCAAGATTGGCAGTTTGGAAGTGCTTTCCCACATACTATCAGAAGAAAAACCAAATTCTCCTGGAAGCATCAATACCTCTTATCTTTCCACAGAAATGTTTGTTGAGACTAGAGCAGTTAAGGGATGCAGAGCCAAGTAAGCACATTACAGGCCAAGAGCACTAACAAAAGAAAACTCAAATTTCTATGCTTTCAGTGATAGTGCTACCTAATCTTGGTCCTACTCCCTTCAGATGTAGTATAATACTAAATGGCAATAATGGTGACTTTTCTATTGATACAAGAATCTGAATAACAAAGTAGGAAACTCACCGAATTGAACTTAGAAGTCACAATGACTAGTACATCAGTTTTTGTTAAGTTGAAATATAATGGACATAATATCCTATTTTGACATTATATAATTAATTGAGAGAGAAAGAGAGAGAGTGGGGGGAGAGGGAGAGACAGAGAGAGAGAGAGAGAGAGAGAGAGAATGAGTGGGGGATAGGCAGAGAGAAAGGGGGACAGAAGATCCAAAGAGCCTGAGCCCAAGATGGAGCTGAAGCCCATGAACCGTGAGATCATGACCTGAGCTGAAGTCAGAAGCTCAACCAACTGAGCCACCCTGATGCCCCTGCCCCCGTCCTTGTCCTTTTTAAATCAAGTGTTTTTAAAATATTAAGTGTGTAAGTTATTTACATATTTTGTATATTAACCCCTTATCAGATGTATGATCTGCAAATATCTCTCCCATTTAGTAGGTTGTCTTTTCATTTTGTCGATGTTTTCTTTTGCTATGAAAAAGGATTTTTTTCAATGTAATCCTATTTGCTTATTTTAGCTTTTGTTGTTCTTGCTTGAGACTGATCCAAAAAAATATTGCTAAGAGTCAAAGAGATTACTGCCTATGTTTTCTTCTAGGAGTTTTATGATTTTAAGTCTTATATCTAAGTTTTTAATCTATTTTGAAGTTATTTTTGTGTATAGTATTGTAAAGTGGTCCAGTTTCATTCTTTTATATGTAGCTGTCCAGTTTTTCCAATACCATTTGAAGTTTGAAGGGTTTGAAGAGACTGTCTTTTCATCGTTGTATATTCTTGCCTCCATTGTCATAGATTAATTGGTCATATATGTTTTTTTCTAGGCTCTCTATTCTATTCCATTAATCTATGTGTCTGTTTATGCCAGTACCATGAAATCTTTTGATTCCTATAGTTTTGTAGTATAGTTTGAAATCAGGGAGTGTGATACCTCCACGTTTGTTCTTCTTTGTCAGGATTGCTTTGGCTATTTGGGGTCATTTATGATTCCATAAAAACTTTGGGATTCTTTGTTCCAGTTCTCTGAAAAATGCCATTGGTATTTTTGATGGGGATTGCATTGAATCTGTAGATTGGTTTGGGTAATATGGACATTTTAGCAATATTAATTCTTCTAACCTATGAACACAATATGTCTTTCCATTTATTTTTGTGGTATTCAATTTATTTCAATTTATAGTTTTTAGAGTACAGGTCTTTCACTTCCTTGGTTAAATTCATTCCTACATATTCTATACTTTTTGATGCAATTATAAACGGGATTGTTTTCTTAATTTCTTTTTTCTGATAGCTCATTATTAGTGTATAGAAACACGATCATATCTTAATTTTGTATCCATTACTGAATTCATTTATTAGTTCTAAGTTTTTTTGATGGAGTTAGGGCTTTCTATATATAGTACCATGTCATCTGCAAATAGTGACAGTTTTATCTCTTCCTTTTAAATTTGAATGCTCTTTCCTTCCTTCCTTTTCCTTCCTTCCTTCCTTCCTTCCTTCCTTCCTTCCTTCCTTCCTCTCTCTCTCTCCCTCTCTCTCTGCCCAATTGCAATAGGTAGGGCTTCCAAAACTCTGTTGGATAAAAGTGGTAAGAGTGGGCATCTTGTCTTGTTCCTGATCTTAAAGGAAAAGCTTTTAGCTTTTCACCATTGAGTATGAAGTTAGCTGTGGGTTTGTTATATATGACCTTTATTATGTGGGAGTATACATTTTGTTGAGAATTTTTATTATAAGTGGATGTTAAATTTTGTCAAATGTTTTTCTGCATCTATTGAAATGATTAAATGACTTTTATTCTTTGTTTTGTTAATATGGTATATCACATTGATTGATTTATAGATACTGAACCATCCTTGCATCTCTGGAATAAATCCTACTTGATTGTAATACGATCCTTTTAATGTATTGTTGAATTTAGTTTGCAGATACTTTGTTGAGAATTTTTGCATCTATGTTCATCAGGATAGTGGCCTTTAATTTTCTTTTTGTTTTTGTTGTGTCTTTGAGTTTGGAAGCATTCCTTCCTCTTCAATTTTTTAGAATAATTTGAGAAGGATAGATACTAACTCCTCTTTAAATGTTTGGTAGGATTTCCCTTTGAAGCCATATTGTCCTGAACTTTTGATTCTGGAAGTTTTTAAATTACTGGTTCAATTTCACTACTTGTAATCCATTTTTCAGGATTTAGGATATCAAGTTTCATAATACGTGAGGGACTGTTGCTTCATGTTAATAATTTGTTGTTTTTTAAAAAATAATTTTTTAAGGGTACCTGGGTGACTCAGTTGGTTGAATGTCTGACCCTTGATTTTAGCTCAGGTCATGATCCTATGGTCATGGATTTAGCCCCGCATCAGGCTCCAAGCTAATCATGGAGCCTACTTGAGAGCCTCTCTCTCTCTCCCTCTCTGCCCCTTTTCCTGCCTCACACATACTCTCTCTCTCTAAAATAAAATTTTAAAACATGAAAAAAATAATTTTTATTTAGTTGCTTGCTTATAATTTTGTATTTTTTGTACGTATTGCTTGTAAACTACGATGAACCAAGGACCCCACTCCAACGGAGGCCTGTACCTTACTATAGGGAGGCCTAAAGGCATACTCAGGTCCTCTTTTCTAGAATTTTTAGTCAGTGTTTTATAAATCAAATCATTTATTTATTATTTTTAAAGTGGTGGCAAAGTGTCTAGCTCACTTTTACAAAAAGAAAATAAAATTTAAACTTTTTGTATAATGTCCACAAGAATTTAGATTAAAATCTGTTTAACTCATTGGGAACAGAAAAAGTACATATTAGAACAAAAAGAATTTAGGGGTGCTTAGGTGGTTCAGTCGGTTAAGTGTCCAATTTTGGCTTGGGTCATGATCTTGCCGTTTGTGAGTTTGAGCCCTGTGTCAGGATCTCCACTGTCAGCAAGGAGCCTGCTTCAGATCCTCTGTCTTCCTCTCTCTCTCTGCCTCTCCCCCACTGGTCCTTTCTCTCTCTCTCAAAAATAAATAAATATTTTTTAAAAAGAAATAAAAATATTGTAGACTTTCTTGGGAAAAAAATGAGAGAATCAGAGAAAAAAAGACTTTATGTCATAACTTTGCTTTTTGAATATTTTATTTGTGCAGAATAAATGAGTTGGCTTTATTTTATCAAATCCCATAAGGCAAATTCTCTAAGCTTCATTAGAAAAACACAGTAAACAGAATGGATGTAATATTTTTAGCACATCAACATCTTGTAAAAGAGCTTTCATTGTGTTGTAGAAAAAAATACATGTAGCCCATGTGTCATGTTCAGTTAATGGTTCTGGCTGTTTATACTTGTGGTATACTTCTCTTGTAGAAAATGCCACGTGTGGTAAGAAATGGACGAAACCACCATGATTAAGCATAAAGCTATTCTTTAAGAACATAAAATGTTGGGGACTGATCCCCAAAGTATTCCCCAGACTTGTCCATTGACCATGTTCTTCTGAAATCTCATTCCTTCCTGTGATGTGACAGAAGGGAATTGTAGTATTATTAATCTTCAACAGCAGGTTAAGGAGAAGGCTGAAAGAAGCTGAAAGACTCTTGCCTTGTCCTCTGGATAAATAAGTGGTTGGGATGACAATTAACAGTTAGAGGATAAGCTTAGCTTCACCTGTCTCTATACCTTTCGCTCTCCTTGTCGATCTCTCAGCCATGCATTTATTCTGTCATTCTTTCACTTACTCCTTCATTTATGCATTTATCCCAAAAGCCATTGCTGAACACTTACTAACATGCCCAGCTGGCCTCTAAGGACACAGCAAAGAGCAAGACAAAATATCCATCTTTGTGGAACTTAATATTAAGCAGAGAAGACATGTTCTTAATTAACCAACTTACAGTAGAGTGTCTAGATGTGCCTATCCCATCTAGCTGTCATTCACCTCCCAATGTCCATATCTTTTTCCCTCTCTCTGGGAGTATGGAAACTAGGAGAAGGGGGGCTAAGCCAGGATCAGAAGACGTAGCTTTCTTCTTGTGTTCTCTGAACGATGCACTTTTGGGAGTAGAGAATTCACTTATCATTTTAATGTTACAGATTTATTTTTTATTTCTAAACTCAGATCAAAAATAGTATTATAATATTATCTCACAAATTGTGTAGCATTTTAAGAGTTTGCAAAATACTTTCATAATCATTACATCATTGGAATCTTAAAATAATACTGTGAGGTGAGTGATTCATTTTATGAAGGAGAAAACCAAGGCTTCTGAAGGCTAAGATACTTGGATCATGAGTGGCAGAGCTAAAACTTGAACTCTGCTGCCTGATTCATAATGGTTATTGTTACATGCTAGATTTAAACCTGTCTTTACCCCAATGATGCTTCACAGACCATCTGTTATGGTAGGAAAATGTTAAAAATCATAGTTTGTTATGTTATTTTAGTAAATCATACAGGCAGTGGCAGTTACAGAGGCAGTGATTAGATTTTATAGTAGCCATTTTTAGGAATTACACTACCAGTTACACACTAGAATGTTCAAACTCTGGAATTTATTTGCCAAGTGGATTCCTAGAAGCTGCTTGCGTTTGATTCTTTTGCCAACACCAGTGATGGGTGGCTGGAATTCTGAAAGAGGAGGAATAACAAAGTATCAGGAGAGTACTAGAGCTAGGACCCTGAGATACCCACACAGGTCAGAGTTCTATGATGTAAAACAGGTTAAAACCATGAGGACAGTAAGAGAAAGTATCAAAATGTAAAGATGCATTTGTTTTGTAAGTGAAGTACAATGGAGCAATGGAGATGCAACAAAAAGGGGAGCAATGTGCCATATGCATGTCCTCAGTTACTTCCTCCTCATTTGCATATAGTGCTCACCACATCCCATGAGCACCAGATGCCCCATGAGCACAGAATATCCATGAAAACAGGGTGCCCATAAAAATAAGGTGCCCATGAGCACAAGATGCCCCATGAGAATGAGGTGTCTATAAGCATGGGTGCCCATGAACACAGGCTGTGAACATAGGATTCTATGAGTGCAGGATACCCCATGAGCACAGGGTGCCCATGATTTCAGGGTGCATGGGAGATCAGTGAGGCTCAAAGTGAGTACAGGATAAACATATTACATCTATGATTAAGTAAGTGGAGGGGATGACAATCCTGGTAAGTCATGCTTTCTTGCTGCAAACACAGAAAGAAGGCAGTGGTATTCTAAGAAACACAAATGACCAAGGGTATTACTCTTGTACCTCCCTGCACTAGCCAACCACTTACGTTGAAAGTGATGATGCAGAAGGAAGAAAGGCGACTCCTAGTTCTCTATTGTCTCTACCTTCCTTTCTTATGAGTAAGCCAGTGGTACAGAGTTTAGGCAGTAATATGTGCATGTATAAACAACTGAAAGAAAAACAGTGGATTTTATTTTGTGCAGCTTTCCTACCCTTCTGGTAAGAGCAAAATACATATGCTTTCATGATATACAAATAGCTTAATGTTGGTGACTCCACATATGAGTTAAATACTCTTGCATTTGCATTTAAAGTTGGCTTTGCACAATATAAAGATGACTGGTAAAATTGAAGTTAGTAATTTAAATTTTTAATTTTTCTTTACTTAGAATGACATTATATATCAAATAGAAAACACCATGACAAAATGAAAGAGAGGGCATGCAAGAAAAAAAAGTTCTATATTTGAATACTTTTAATGACACTTTCCCTCTGCTTTTGGAACAGGGGTTCCTGCATTTCATTTTGCACTGAGCCCCACAATTTATGTAGCCAGGCCTGCTGCTCCTAGATAGAGCAGAGAAATCTTCAACCACAGGGCAGGTCTGAAAAGATCAGGAAGAGCATGGACAGAATGATTTTGTGTTTGGGTCAAACTAGAAGATGCTAATCAAGGAGAGGTCCAGGCAAGTGTTTCTGGAGCTCAGGTGTGTGGAGGGACAGTCTAGGTCATGTTGATATAGATCTAACCAGCCTCAGGGTCATGTGATCTCCAGTTTGGCTTCCTAATTTTCTGACCTCTGGATAGTTTCTGTGAGGACCCCAAAAGGAAGGGGCCATGGAAGAGGTAATGGCAAGTTCCAGGAGCTGAAAGAACCAGGTGGCTGTGAGGTACAGTGTGTGAGCCAAGGTGTTCTGACATCCTATCAGTTTCTCACACTTTTATGCACTTGAGCTCTAAATTCTTGAGGTCAGCCAAATCATGTTTGTGAATTTTCAAGCAGCCCAGGGAAAAATTTCTCTTGTACCAGATGTCTAAGTTATGAAAGATCATGAGCGCTTTTCTATGCCAACCCTGGGATACAACATGGGTACGATGAGAGGGAAGCAAAGATGTTACTGGAGATTGGATCTGAGCTCCATCTGGGCAACAGCTGAAAAGCATTACCATTAAATGCATCTAAACCCCATAGTTGTCTCTGCCCACATCTGGTGAATAGAGTGAGATTCATAGGCATTCACAGACAGAACACTTTTTGCTTCTCAGCATCAACTTCTGACTTTGAGCCTGGCCCCATGGAGGCTGATAGAAATACTGAGGCACACCCTTCCTCCTTCCTTCATGCTAACACATCACAGCAGGGAAAGGGATGTATATTCACAGCAGGGAAAGGGATGTATATTCATGCAAAAACAACTGTTATGGCAAACTGTCCTTAACATCTTTTATATTGCTGTTGTACTTCACCATTGATGCTAACAGCCTACATATCATATAAGTACATACCATATAAGGATTTTCACCAAATATACGGACTCCAGAAATCTGAGTGACAGACCTTCTCTTCACCCTTATTTGTACCCACATGGTGAATACTGCTTCTGGAAGATATAAGGGCTCCTTTTAACCTTAGGAATAGCCAGAGGCAACAGTATGCTAAAGCAGGAAACACACTGTATTTAGTATCAGAACTTGCCACTAGGGCACCTGAAAATTACTTTACGTCAGTGAGCCTCCACTTTTAAATGGAAAAAAAAATTCCCTGCCTCTGCAGACTGTATAGGTAATGGCTTTGTTAGCGGTTGAGTCTGTCCAAGTGTTAGTTATCATTGTTATAGTCAGTACTTAAACTTCTGTTGGATTGTTGAATCTTCCAGGAAACCTGCTGGAGAAGTCCCATGAGTCATTGGTCCAATTCAGTCTTAGACCTCTGCTTGGCACTGGATGTCACAAAGGAAAAAGGTGGTTGAGGTAGCCCAGTGATTGGAACATCCTGGCTAATTCTCAAAACAGATTTACATACTCAAGACTGATTAAGAGGTGTGTTGGGACATGACCAGCAGCAAAAAATGAAATACTAAAGACAAATTTATAGCTTGAAGAAATTTCTACATCTTGTATAGTTCACAAGTGTACTTCTAAAATCAGTTTGTCTTAACTTTGTGGGTGGCACAAAATTCTATGAAGTTTGATATGCAAAAAAATTGATAAACTCATTGTTAGAAAGAAGTAGCAATAATTAATGTTTGTAAAGGAAAAGCCTACCGTTTCTTCCTTTCTGTGTAGGGAAAAACCCACTTCTTCCCTACTGTATGTTTCTCTCCTGTGTGTCTCCTTTACTAGTCACACAGAACACTTCTAACATATCTGGTCACCAAATGTGAAGAGGCTTTTCCCCACACCAGGCAATTCTCTGTGACATCAGCTGGTGTCCAATATTTAATTCAATTTAGACATTCTCTACCTGAAGATAGCATCATATCTCACAAATTAAGGTCTCAGTCCCACAAGACTGCCTCCTGGCCCACACTTCAGATGCCCGTTGCAAGCTCGTATTGTCACCTGTGCTTCTGACCAAGCAGCTATAGAATGGAGGTTCCATCCTCCCCTAACCTGGGTTCAAGTGATTTGCTAGAGTGGCTCACAGAATTCAGAGAAACACTTACTTACATTTACCAGTTTGTTTAAGGATGTAGTAGAGGATACAGATGAACAGCCACAGAGGGGATATTTAGGGTGAGGTTTGGGAGGGTCCTGAGCACAGGAGCTTCTGTCCCTGTGGAGTTGGGGTATGTCACCCTCACAGTGTGGATGTGTACACCAACCTGGAAGCAATCTGAACCCCATAGTATTGAGATTTTTATGGAGGCTAATTGTGTGGGCATGATTGATCATTGGCTCCATTTCCATCCCCTCCCTACTTTCTGGAGGATGGTGGGGTAAGGCTGAAAATTCCAAACTTCTAACTATGACCTCGTCTTTCTGGGTCCAGCCTCCATCCAGGAGCCATCCAAGAGCCCACCTAGAGTCTCCTCATTAGAACAAAAGATGCTCCTAGTGTTCTTATCACTTAGGAACTTATAAGAATTTTAGGAGTTCTATGTCAGAGTCAGAGCCAAAGACAAATAATAGAACAAGAGATTCCCCTAGCGTTCTTATCACTTAGAAGATTACAAGGGTTTCAGGAGCTCTGTGCCAGGAATGGGGGGAAGAGGGACTAATATATATATTTTCTATTATCTCACAATGTATATGATGTCTTATATAGAGTACTTCCTTTTTCATAGTGAATCTGTTTCTCACAAGACCATCGTGGGAGCAGTCATTATTGCTTTACGTGTTTTATAGATAACAATGCTGGGCTCAGTTCAGTAGCTTATCAAGAAGAACTAGACATTGGTAGGTCTGGGTCTTTTGACGCCAAAGCCCATGAAGATTAATAAGAATACAATCAACAGTCATGTACTGCACCTTGGATATCAAACTGGCCCAATACACAGGAAGCGTAGATCCATTTCTGTCATCATCTAGAGTCACCTCACTCAATCCCTTCCTCTCTCTGGGTTTCAGTTTCTTCACTTCTTCAGCAAAATGAGATTCTGAAGAGCATCCTTAAGTCATCTCACATTCCTCAATCACTTAATTGGTATAAGAAAAAAAATTGCAGTTGAACAGCTATTGAAAAGAAATTGTACTTCAGTGCTGTTTTAGAGAATATGTTTTTTGTTTGGATTATGGAAAGCACAGGGTGGGGGCAGGGGGAAGCAAGTGGGAACACACAAGCAAGTGACAGGACTAGTCAAGGCAAACTTTCTCACTCAGCACTTACCCCGCAGGAAAATAAATCCCACTGGGCACTGAGTGTAGAGGCCCCTCCTGCAAGAATTCATGCAGTTCCACAGGGGAATGAGCTGTGCTTATGTACCCAGCACACACTCGGGTCTGTTGAGCCCAAAGATAGGGGGAGGCTCCATCAGGAAGGTGGGAGTTGATATCCAACTGATAAATGAGGATTTCAGAGGAGACTGAACCTGCTCCACATGCATCATGCCTTTCCTAGAGAAGAATGTACTCATTAGTCATAAATAAGTCCTGTGGAATGCCTCCCACATCCCATGTGACTATTCAGACATTGTGCCTAGCCAAAAAAGAAAAAAAAAAGGACAAAGAAAAAAGAAATCTTTACCTTTTTGTTTTTAACATTTGCTTATTTATTATCGGATTTAATCTCCTGCAAGAATTTGGGTTTGATATCTTTGAAACTTTCCCTCCCTGATGTTTCCAAGTGAAACCCAAATATCCAGGACAAAGACTGGGGCTTCTTGGGTCCCATCAGCTCTTTTTTGTACTCCTTCTGCTCCCTACTACTGGAGGTCTTCCCATACTGGAGGTCAGCTGAAGTGCTGTGAGGGGAAATCTGTGGTAGGGATATAGGTTTCCTTATGCCCCCAGCACATAGCTGTGCAAGTTATCAGTATGTGCTTCTACAGTTGTTTTACTCCCTATTTATTCAAGCAGAAAAAATTTATTTAAGAGCCACTATGTATGAAGCACTGTTCTATATGTTCGTGGGAGAAAATTGAGTAAGACACAGTATCTATCTCAAGGAATCCTAGTTTAATGTGGCTAGATAGCCAGATAAGGCAATCTAATGAAACATAATATGTGCACTCAGAGGACATAAAGCATTTGCATAGACATACAGGAGAGAATAGGCAACCGTGCCTGAGAGGGGGATTCAGGAAAGCCTCAAAGAGCAAATAACATTTGAGCTGGGTTCTGAAGATGATTCACATAAATAGAAGGGATGGGGGAGGAGAAGAACCTTTCTGAGAGAAAATAAAGCATGTACAAGGCAGGAAGGTGAAAGAACATAGTCCCTTCGGGGAGCCATGGCTTCTTTGGCAGGAGCCCAAAGACTGTGCGAGGAAGTGGTATGTTATTGGCCTGGAAGTTTGAACATCAGTCAGAAGGTGAAGGGGGCTTATATGCTATGGGGGTGGGGGTTAGATTTTTTTCTGAGGCAATGAGAATCCTGTTTTCAGATTATCATCCTGGCAAAAACAGAAAGCATGGATTAGAGGGAAGAGAGGCTAGAGGTAAGAAGTCCAGCCAAGAAACTGTTATGCAGTATGAAGGCAAAGGAGAGACATGTGAGAGGGATTTAGGAGGAGGCAGAATTGGTAAGACTCGATGGCCAGATGGACAGACCCAATAAGTAATTGTGGTCATGAAGAATGATCATGGTAGAAGAGGGTGGTGAGCAATGTCTGTCCCTTACCTAATGAGGTAACAAATACTAACTAAGCTCTTAGTTGGTATGGGGGCCCAGGGTGGGGGTGGTGAGCAGGAAAGTGGATACAGCAGTGGATAAAGCTTCTTCCCTGTCTCCAGGAGCTTGCCCTCAATCTCACTGTTCAAGGAGTGGTCTGAGGTCTGTGGACCAGCAGCATCAGCATCATCTGGCAGCTTGTGCAGTCCCTCAGGTCCTACCCTGGATGACTAAATCAGACTCAACTTTCTAACAAGATCCCAACGTCAATTATATGCACATTAAAGTTTGAGAAGCACGGGCCTAGGGTCACTCTTGGAACTTTTACATGAGCAGGAGGATTACAGAGAGGGTAACAAGAGAGAAATTGCATAAAGCATAAATATAAGTGCTGAAGGTTCAAATTGTTAATCTCAAGACTGTGGAGATTGATGTTTCTCTTTGCCTTGAAGTTTGTACCTGATCAGAATTGTGTCTAAGTACTGATTTTGACTTTCTGATCTTTCTTCCATTTCATATTTCTATTGCTGCCTTTTGTGTACATGTTGCACTTAAAGATCCATAGGAAATCATAAATTAAGTAAAGCCATTTTGGGGCAACTAAGATAACAAAAAAACAAATAGAAAATAACCAACTTGGGGTGCCTGGGTGACTCAGTTGGTTGAACGTCTGACTTCGGCTCAGGTCATGATCTCACCATTCATGGGTTCAAGCCCTGCATCAGGCTCTGTACTGACAGCTCAGAGCCTGGAGCCTGCTTTGGATTCTATGTCTCCCTCTCTCTGCCCCTCCCCCACTCACACTCTCTCTTTCTCTCTCTCAAAAATAAATAAACATTAAGAAAAATTAAAAAAAATAAACAACTTGTTCTCATTTCTCTGACATCTTCATGAACTCATTATTCCTGGAATACAAGAAGCGGGTGAGTATGGCTTTAATTAAGACTACGCTAAATTCTCTAGCTCCTAGGTCAGAGAAGAGACTTACAAGGATCAGGCAGGACATTTGGCCCTGAGGTTTGGTTTGGGAGCTAGGCAGCTCCAGGTGTAGAGCATGAGACTGGGTCATAGGCTGTTATGCCTCAGGAGCTGCCCTTTGCTCCAGACATGAACCCGGGTGGTTGTGGCTCTTACCTTGTCAGCCTCTCATCCATTTTGTTAGTATGTATTTGTATGAATGAAAACTTGATGTGGATCTACACATCTACTGTGGACAAATATTAATACTTTATTGAAATTATAAAGGCAAACCAGGCCATTAATAGAAAAGAAAAATTCTCTGCAAAATGCCTAAAACACACCAAGAAAAAGTACAGTGTATGTTGCCTTTTCACAAGCCTAAAATGGCATTCACCTCTAGAAAGAGGTTTAATTTAAGCTGTGACATGCACCATCAAACTCAAAACTTCCAAAATCTGATGATGTATTGGTTGCATCAAGAGCATAGTAGAAAGTAGATCACATTCTATTGCCCCTGTGATGACCGGAATGACTATGAGTTCCAGCAAAGATGTGACAGAGAAGAATGCATTAACTTCAGAAGCACAAAAGTGATGTGGTCTAAACAAATCACAGACGACTTTAGTGACAGTGTTAAGTTGTTTTTCAAGTACATAATAAATGATAGGGATATTCTGTTCTGAACTATTCTAGTTTCTATGAGCCACAGCTGTGAAGAGAATTTATTTCTCAGGGACAGGACAAAGACTTCAAAGCAGACAGAAACACAGCACACTCTGAAGGAATGGCTATTTTACATTACAGAAATCACTTTGGAGTGTTTTTTAAAATTTTTTGATGTTTATTTATTTTTGAGAGAGAGAGAGAGAGAGAGAGAGAGAGAGAGAGCGCATGAATAGGGGAGGGGCAGAGAGAGGGAGACACAGAATCTACAGAAGGCTCCAGGCTCTGAGCTGTCAGCACAGAGCACGATGTGGGGCTCTAACCTACAAACCACGAGATTATGACCTGGGCCGAAGTTGGATGCCTAACTGACTGAGGTTCCCAGGCACCCTGGGTGGTTTTTAATAATACTGTCCTGGGAGGCACTGACATGGACTCTTGTCCCAACTGCCACTAGATGTTTGGACTTAGACAAGTTATTTCACTCAATGTTCTCATCTGTAAAATGGGAAGCATCTGGAAGTAGACTTAATGGGTCCATCAAACCACCTGTAGTTATTTCTCTAGTTCCTGGGTATATAATAAATAGTTTGTCATCAGCTTGTAGAATTTCTATTTTTGTTCCTTGACCCATGGACTTTAGTATACTGCGTGTGGTAGTCAGGGTCAAATGGGAGTTCCTAATTGCCCTCTCCATCCCTCCTATACCAAAATTGCAAATATTTGGGAGGCTAGAGTGGAGGGGTGGTGACTGTCATCACATTCTCATTTTACCCACTTGTCTGACCTATGCAGAAGATGTAGGGTTAGCAATGAATTACTCCGATTTAATTAGTGGGTGGCTTGAATTACAGTTGCTCCTCTAGATGTAATGTCTTTACTAGCATAAATAGATAAATTCTTTGACACCTGTTATATAGCTACAGATCTGTCTACCCCCAAACTGCTTTGTCTTTTCATGACTCATTTCAAAGCATTGGCCATCAGGGCTAACCATCAGCTTGTATTGCTTCTTTTTTTTATGTTTATTTATTTGAGAGAGAGAGAGAGAGAGAGAGAGAGTACCAAGCAAGCTCCATGCTGTCAGCACAGAGCCCAGTGCAGGGCTTGATCCCATGAACCATGGGATCATGACTTGAACTGAAATCAAAAGACTCAGACACTTAACTGACTGAGCCACCCACGCATCCCTTGTATTGTTTCTAACCCTTCCCGGAATCACTTCTCTTTCCCTAACTATTAGTCCCCAGGGATTAAGTCTCCTGTCCTGTTATTGATGTATTGACATGTTGAATGAAATATACTTTCCTTTGAGAAAATGCCTACCCTCGCCTTTCTGTCAAAGTTGGAGGCAGGGACTGGTGAATTAAGGAAAAGAACTGAAACATACATGTTGTTTGACAGCTCAAGATGTTGATTTAACACAATAAATGCTTATCATCTTGTATGCTTTTTATCAAGATATCCTCATTCATCTACATAATCTTTTGATTTTAGAGTGAGAAAGAAACTTATAGAATATGACAGTGGATCATAGATTGATGGTTAGAATTCTTTTAAAACAGAGTATTCATTTTCTTTGAGTTGGGCAGAGACTGAAGAGAAAGCACCATATCTCACAGTGGAGGAGGAAGGAAAGTGGCAGGCAGTGACGCTCACAAGAAGTTTGTGTGTATTTAGGGGAAGGATGAAATCATAATGGGGGAGAGTCTTATGCCACTGATATCAAGCTTTTGCTCCTTAGTGCAGAGATTTCACATCTGTGCTGCTATATATCTTTTAAGTCTAAGTAAAGAACTCCTCTAGAAGGTTGGCTAAATCAAGATAATGAGCCTAGGAAGGGACATCTATGAAGGTAGCACACAGGGAGATTTTTCAGGTGCACCTGGAAGCATACTGCATTAATTGCCACTCACTTTGCTTACACTCGGGGTAACTGAGGGCAAGGAGCTGGCCTGGCCACTACAGGGGCAAGACCTTGGAACATCAAGACAGGAGGAATTCAAGAAGGAGGTGGTAGTGGTCAGTAGTTTCAGATACATAGAGGTAAACACTTATGAAGAGTGTTTACTTCAAACACTTATGAAGATGAAACTATTTACATGACTGGAGACAGAGACTGGGATCTCTGGGACTCCAAAATTATAACAAAAAGTGTCAAAGAAAGTGATGAAAAATTTCATGAGGCTCCCAGTGTTGGGAGGCCAGAACTTGTATCCCAGGAGTTTGTGTGGCTTGTGCTGCATTCTACGTGGGTCTCAAAGAGGCTAAGATTTGGTGCTGGGGAAGTTAAGAAGCTCCATGGGAAAAGCAGTGTGATACCTAAAACATCAGATTTGCATGTTTGATCAAGGCTCACACAAAATAGTGTACAATGGGATTGGGGGCTGGGGATATGCATTTCCTTAAGACCTAATCTCTTTTTTATTGATTACATCAAGTTTTAAAATTAAAATTGGCACCACACTTTGTCAGACCCAAAGTTGCTTAATGTTTATATACTAGAGGGCAGTTGTACTTCTTTCAGGATCATTGAAGTCCTACTGGTGAGGAACAAGAATAGTAAAAAATAGACTAAAACATATTTTTGTGAAAAAAAAGAAGAGAACTCTAAATGCGGATATCTTGGCATTCAAGCTATTGTACCTTAGCCTAGTATCAAATATCTGGTAACATGTGGGAAATGGGCATTTCAAAGTATTCTGGTTCATTTCTAGTTTACTCTATTACATTTTAATATTAATATGTAGCTATTTTAATGCACTTTTTTTTCTTGATTCAGCTGGTTCATGGATAGGCCTCTTCTACAGAAGCAAGATCCCACACTAATGTAGGTGCAAATGATTGCCTGTAATATATGAATGGGCTTTATTATAAGTGTTATTGGCACTCAAAGGCTATCACTGGTAGATAGCCTTCCAGATGAGGCCTCCAACATCTATTTAATCCATTTTTTAGCTACTGAAAGAGACCTGGTAGGAGTGGAGATCACTTGGACATTAAGCCCGAGCTTCCTATAAGCCCCTAGAGCCCCTGGGCTGTATACCCCCAACAGCCTGGCCACCAAACCTGAGAGCTCTGACAGTGGGATGAGGAGGAAAGGACAGACTCAAACCCACAGGTAGGGAAAGGGGTGGGGAGAGATGGGCAGTCAAGCACTGTCACTCCATGATGAAGCCTTGAAGGCTGAAGACTGCCTGAAAATCGTCAGTTGTCAACTTACTGCTGGTGCAGACCCAATAAAGCAGATGCCTGGTTTGTTCAAAAATAGAAAGATGGATGGGTGGGTGATATTATAGAGTAAAGAAAGCAGTGAAGTAGTGTTTTTTTCTTCTTCTTCCCCTTGTTTTATCATATACCTGTCTCAATTTGACATTATTTTTAAACAGACTATCTACTCCTATGCTGGAAAGGGAGAGTGTTCAGATATGCAAATTTGAGCTATATTAAATGAATAGAAAGGAAGGCTGTGATCAAATGATAACATTTTCTCCCTACACATAGTTTCCATTTTTATCTATTCCCCAAGCTCCTCAAATTTTTAAGTTCGTATTTTTGTTCTTATTTGAAGAAAGGTAACTATTTTCCTGGATAGACTTGTTACCTTTAGAAAAGGGCCCATTGCAAGACATTGGGAATTTGCTGCTTCTTTTCACTGAAGAAAAAATATTGTATAACTTCATAGAACTTAAGCTTAAATATATATTTTTAGGTAGATACCAAAAGGAATGTTTAAGTTTTCCTCCTTTACCTGTCAAAGTGCATTCTTATTAGGGGTCTGTAGGGTTAAATAACAAAGGAACAGGCAAGGGATACACAGGGCTTGGGAAAAGTTATTTTTTGTTGGGAAAACTACATTGGGTTAACTCCAACCTACACTTAAACTAGGGCAGCACACAGCTACAGAACTTACTGCAAAGTCTGTGTCCTCATGCCCCTGTTGTACATAACACTCCTTTTTTTTGTGGCTAACATACATCTTAACTTCTCAAGCTCCTTAGTTACAAAAACATTTGTATTTTATTTTTTTAAATTTTAAATGTTTACTTATTTATTTGAGAGAGAGAGAGAGCAAGCCAGGATGAGGCAGAGAGAAAGGGAGAGAGAAATCCCAAGCAGGCACCACTCTGTTAGCACAGAGCCTGATGTGGGGCTCGAACTCACAAACTGTGAGATAATGACCTGAGAAGAAACCAAGAGTTGACTGCTCGACCGACTGAGCCACCCAAGGTGACCCTATTTCTATTTTATTTCAGTAAGAAAGCCTCCATTTGAGAACATGTGACACCCAGCTCAGAAGTGTTTCTTCCTTACTCTTATTGCTCTGATAAGTCCTCCAGAGGTAGAGCCCACAAATTAGTGGCAGCTGCCTGTTGAGAAGACACTCTGTCAAATTAAACAATTTAACATTCTGCAGTATGACATGAAATTCCTATTCTTAATAGTTGTCACAAAGTTGCATCACGAACTACAGACAGGTACATGGTTCAGTCGTGAGTTGTCAGAGTTACACTGGTTAGAGACCTTACTTGAGGGACCAGACCTAGTGAGGGTTTTGATGAGAGACACTTGTGGTTTTGATGGAATACCTGCATGGAGTTCCATATATGCAGAACTCAAGAGTGACTTCCCTGAAGATCCCTGTCTATGTTGGTGTTTGATCATCTCAACTCCAATAGAATCTCTTGAGGTTATCAGTGAGTATTCCTTTGGCCAGGGATCTATGTCACATAATGTTTTATAGTTCTCAGGAGATTTGGTAACCTGCAAAAGCCTTTCTTTGAAGAAATGTCCTTGCAATCACAATTCTGTTTAAATTCCTTGGCAGTAATTTTCTATCATATACTCTTTTGTAAATGCAGACCCCAATCTACTCAATCTACTTCCTTATTGGCCTAATATAAAAGAATTTCCAAATTAAATATTATAAAAGTTATCATCTTTAAGTCCTTGTTATATCACATTATCGCAATCGTAAAATTTATAGTATTATTTCAAATGTAATAAATAATTCATGACAATGAAAATAATCATTAATTACTACTTATTTCACAGCATCCCAAATTTCAAATGGTATTGCTATTGCTCAGGGGTAGGCTCAACATTATAGGGAGATGGGGAACAGAGGTGTCCTTAAGTGATCCTTCCCTGATCCAACATCTGGTTCATGGGCTGAGGATCTTGAGAAATAAATAAGAACTGGAGTTTGGGAAGAAAAGCAACACTCAGAGATTGAGACTGTGGAATGGGTCAGGCCAGATTTTTTGTTGTGTTGTTTGGCAACTACGGGTATCTGTATTGTGTTATGCTACCCATTTTTACAACTGTGGGATTGGTGAAATGGGATTTTTGTTTAATTAGTAAGATGGGCTTTTAACTCATGTGGCCACAACAAATGGGTTTAGGTTTTAAAGTATAGGCTGCTTCAGTGTGGCTTGGTATTACAAGAAAGGCAGGATGGGATTAGACCTTTTAAGCATTGGTTAGGCAAACAATATTTGCTCCATTGACGGTGTTTTCCAGCCAGGTCAGTAGTCAGGAATTTTAATGTCAAAGGATCTACGTTCTGTACATCTTACAGAGCAGCCGTGGTGTTTGAGATTGCAGTTTTACCTGCCAGGTCTATGTAGGCTGTCCTGGACTGGCTGCCTCCATTCCACTTACATTGTAGAGTAAGAGAGGACAAGAGAGGCTCTAGGCTACGTTTGAGTTAATGTGGTTTAACATAAGTGTGGGTTATTTGCTACCATATTACTTTAAATTGGCTCTGGATTTATCTTTTCTTTTTTTTCTTTTTTTTTTAATATGGAAGCTTCATAGATTTATAGGTCATCCTTGCACAGGGGCTGTGCTATTCCTCCCTGTATTGCTCCAATTTTCCAGTGTATGTGCTGCTGAAGCGAGCACTGGCTCTGGCTTTCTTAATGACAGAATCTCTATCTTTGACCTTAGTTTTCAGAGAGCTAAGCTCAGGGTTGAACCAAAGAAGTGTGGTAGATTTCACTAATGAAACAATACAAGGGGTTTTAAGCCCTTATTATGACAAAAACATGCCAAATTTTTCAATGGATATAAATGAATTAATAAAATTATTGCAGACCCAGAACCTAGGAAAATAATAAAAAAGGTGTTTTCCAGGAATTCCCTGATCAGATTTGCCCAGAAAATCAGTAAGGAACTGGAATAATCTGAAAATAATTCTTCAAATAGAGAAGTCCTATTCAGTCCAACAAAAGTTATGGAAAAAGTAAACATTTAAAAGGCTGATGAACAAAAAGAGAAAGAGAGAACCTTAAGTGGAGCACAGATATAAGAAGATAAGCAGGACAGGTATGAAGGGAAAAATGAGACTTTGAGGGCTTGAGGTCAGTCCTGACCATGTAAAGGGGAACATAAGATGTACCTACTGTTAAAGGTACTATTTGTGGAAGAGGGCTTGTAACTAGATCAGTTACTAGATCAATAAAGCTAAATAAACATCAAACAATATAACAGAGAAAGAGGAGCAACATTTCAAGCACAGACTAGAATGATTGCCTGAGGGAACCAGTCCCCAGGACACAGTGAGAAAGGCCTTTTTTTTTTTTTTAAGTTTTCATTTATATTCTAGTTAGTTACCTTACAGTGTAATGTTTTAGGTGTACAATATAGTGATTCAACACTTCCGTACATCGCCTTGTGCTCTTCATGACAAGTGCACTCCTTAAATCCCCATTACCTATTTAACCCATCTCCCCACCTCCCCTCTGGTAACCATCAGTTTGTTCTCTAAGTTTCAGCTGTAGAGTCTAAACCAGGAGTGGGTGAGAGGCCACCATTACTCTTTATTGCTGATTGTCTTCTCGTTTCCCAAGGTAGCATATTGCCTACATCCCAAATTCTGGTCACTACACCATCAAGAGGAGAGGATAAGATCTATGTACATAAAAACTCTTCAAACAGAGACTCTTCAACCACTAGGAATGGTCAAGTAGACTTCTCAAGAAGATCTGAAAGATGAGAAATATTAAGTTCTAACAGTGATATGGTGGCATTCATAGAACACAATGGGTAAAAGCAGAAGAAATAATGATATAATTTATTTAACTAGTTGTTTAGTATTTTGTTGTTTAGAATTACCTTTATACACTCCATTTCCTTAGGGTCTCACAATGCCCTGTGATACAGGATTGATTCCTTTCAGAATTATCAGTGATGGAACTGAAGCTCAGCAGGTTGTTACCTGCTAAAGGGCATTCAACTAGTAATTGAGTCACAATCCAGATTTCTGAGTTATGCCATTTACTTCATTCCTCTGAACCACACTATTCTTCCCAACCTTAAGATGTGTTGCTGAGGCTGAAGAATGAGCAGTGGTCACATAGGATCTGGGTAGTATAGTAAGATAAAAATATTTTGCACTAACAGTATGAAAGAGAGCAAGTGATTAAATTTGATACTTTGGTGTTTTAAGAAATCATTGAAGAATGACTCTATTTGGTTTGAGGGACTAACTGTTTTAAACCAAGATTTTAAACATATTTGAGCAGATTCAGAAAATTCTTGCACATTCCTCCTCCAGTCAGCCTGCACAGTTATTATTATGAATAATTTATATTTCTCTAGGGGATTTTGCTATTTATTGCTCTTAATTATTTGCTTTTCAAGTGCCACTATAGATTCCCTGGGAAAACCCTTGAGAGAAGGAAATTGTCATGCTGGGGGAAGCATCAGCCTCATGACTCGCTGTCACTAAAGCCACAGGTCTGTGGGTGACAGCAATTACCCTTCATTAGCCCAGCAGAGCTGGTGGAGCAAAGTTCTGCTAAATGGGCACTTGACATGGGCATTAGCTTTATCTTTTCTGAAGAAAAATTACTTTGGGGGAGAGTGTACAAAAATAGAAATGGAACATTGAAAAGAGAGAAGAATCACAAGCTGTTTTTATTCTTTGTACTAAATCAAATAATGTTTTATTAAATAGCCTTAGAACAATGTGGGTACAGAAAGGATAAGTTGGGGGATGCTGATATCTGGGTTCTGTTACAAAGGTGCCATTAGCCCACTAGGATTTTTTATGCCATCGATTCTTAATTTGTAAAATGGTGTGGGAGGTGATTATGAGGAAGAATTGAGCCAACTATAGGAAGTCTTAGTTCAAAACCAGGGAGGTGAGACTGAACAAAAGACAGTCTAACTACAGGAAAAGAAATGCCCTGAAGAGATTTACTCAGGCAATCCTGGTTAAATCCCTAATCTCTCTAGTTATCCTTTTAGCATCCAGGGAAAACTGGTTAATACTTAAAGTTCTCTAGGATCATAGGAACTGAATGATTGTGAGTGACTCAGATCTGCTGCTACAGCTCTAGAGTGCCTCCTTATACGGCTGGGGGAATTGTGGAAGGGTGATTCTGAGATGCAAAGGAGTACCCTTCTGGGTCATAGATGATACCCAGATGGCACACATTAATATCAATCGTCTGTGGCTTACAGACTTTTTGTCATTACCAGTTTCTGACCAGTTGTTAAATATTTTTAATTTTTAGCCTAGTCTGGGGGTGACCTTAGAGTTCAAGAGAGCTATTGACCATCTGTTTGAACTTATTAGCCTCTTAGAACCTGAGTTTTTAATGAGAAGGTTATGCTACAGGACCTCTACATTTTTTACTAATGCGTGCCTTCTCTGGTGTTCTGAACTATACCTCAGACTCTCATCTCCTGGGGTTCTGGTCAAAAAGTTAGTTCCCAAAACACAGTATATAGATACAGATACAGATAGATAGATAGATAGATATAGATATAGATAGATATAGAGATACAGATATAGGTATAGATACATTACACCACTAAATACCCATAAATCACTATTCTAATGAACCGGAAGAGTCAAGCTGATAGTTCTCAAGAGAGTAGGTAATTTGGATACAAAGACACCAACATGATTCTCTGCACAAATCCAAGAAAAGTATATATGCAGGTTGACCTTAAAATCAACAGAAGATCATGCTGATATGCTATATTGCTTTTATAAAAAGCACAACATCGTAGGCAGCAATAGAGCTCTAAAATTAATTTGAATCATTAATGAGATAAGAGTAAATAAAACATTATTTCTATTCATAAAAACAAGCCCCACTCTGTTGATTTGGGAAGGAGTAAAGAATCAGCAAGTGCATGCTTATTTTTTTAATTTTTTTAACATTTATTTATTTTTGAGACAGAGAGAGACAGAGTGTGAATGGCGGAGGGTCAGAGAGAGAGGGAGACACAGAATCCACAACAGGCTCCAGGCTCTGAGTTGCCAGCACAGAGCCCAACGCAGGGCTCAAACTCATGGACCTCAAGATCATGACCTGAGCCTAAGTCAGACACCCAACTGACTGAGCCACCCAGGCGCCCCAGCAAGTGCATATTTAGATAAGTATGTTGGCAATAGAGGAGTGTGTATGTGTATATATATACACACACATTGATAAATGAAGTCCTATTTTTCCTTCATGTTATAATTTGCAGTACTATGTTCCTTTTGAAAGCTAAAGATTGACGAGTGTGTGTGTGTGTGTGTGTGTGTGTGTGTGTGTACATTTTGAACAAGTAGAGGAACCTGCCTGGAAAAGCTAGGTCACTGGTCACATAGGTTCATGACTCATGGAAGGACACTGCCCTCCAGAGGCTGGCCTCACTCTCCTTCCTCCAGATTCTACTTGGTCTGCACAGGCGCCGATGCTGGCACCTTAGTGAAGTCTGCACAAAGCAGGTGTAGCATCACTGTGATATTCAGGGTAGTGCTTCCAACCTGTTCCTCTGGGGTGCAAACTGAACTGCTATTTGTCACTCCCATGAACAAGTATGTAATACTTGGGTTAGAAATAAAATGATAATTGTCCTTGTTAAAACTCTAGAGTCAGATATGGGGGGATGAGCCCTAAAGTGAATAAAAAAACAGCTAAGACCCTTGCTTATCTCAGGATACTTCGGCACAAATGAATTGTCCCTGATAATATGGAGCTTCACCTCTGAAGAGATGCTGTGATGGTTGATTTTATGTGTCAATTTGACTATGTCACAGGGTGTGAGGATATTTGTTTAAACATTATTTCTGGGTGTGTCTCTGAGGGGTTTTCCTGGTAAGATTGCATTTGAATTGGTAGACTGAGCAAAGCAAATTGCCCTCTCACACTGAATCATCTAATCCAGTGAGGGCCTAAATAGAACATAAAGGTAAAGGAAGTCAGAATTCACTCTCTCTGCCTGAGCTAAGACATTGACCTTCTCCTGTTTTCCTGTTCAGGCTTTACCATGAGTTCTACTGGTTCTCATGTCTTTGGACTTGGACTGAAACTATAACCCTGGATTTTTTGGGTCATCAGCTTTCAGACAGCAGATTGTAGGACTTCTCAGCCTCCACAATTGCTTGAGCCAATTCCTTATAATAAATCTCTTTATACTAGGAATCTTTTTCTAATAAAGTCTTTTTCCATATATTGATTCTATATCTTTGGACGACCCTGGCTAGCACAGGTGTACTATGCCTGTATTTCCAAAGTCACAACCAGGTGGGACAAGAGCCATTTGGTCAGTGGGAAGTAATGTTCCAGTAATGTCCATGGGTACCAATTGATACAGACCCAAAGATAGTAAGTCTGCTTCTCTACTGCTAGCATTTGGTGATTGTCTCACTTCCAGATTGAGTGTTGTGAACCAGGAGGTAGCACTTTCTTAGCTTTTCTGGCACTAGAGACAGCAGTTTGAAATTATGGGGAAGGATTGGCCTCTAATATTACATATGATTTTTGGCAGATCCTGACCTATTCTACTTTGTGTATATTAGGGGCAACAGACACTTTTTAATCCAGAAGCAATAAAGAAAAAACTTGTATAAAATTATGATAATAATAGACTGTCTAAATCCAGAAGTCAAAAGTGTCTGCAATCTTGGGTGGGAGGAGCTAGAAGTCTGTTTCTTGGGTGGGATGGTGAAGTAGGTCTTCAGGAAAGACAGCAAAAGCTGGATCAGGACTAGGGATTGGCTGAGCACCCACCACAGACCACAGTTCTCCAAGGAAGAATGAAAACCACTCATTTATGCACCTCATATTTATTAAGTGCCTATCTTGTGCCAGACACTATTCTGGGCACTAGCTGTGATCAGAGCACGTTAAAATCTTGCTTTCTTTCATTTATATTCCAGTGGTGCTCAATCAATATCTAAGAAATAGCTACTGAGAGACAGTATAGTGTATTGGAACAGGAATGGGCTTTGGAATCAGGCAAACCATTTAGATCCTGGGTATTGCTGGGATAGTTAAACAAATAAACAAAACAAAAAAACTTCTTTCAATCTCAATGTCCTAATGAGTAAAATGGGGACAATAATACTGTTCTGCATGATTCTTGTTAAGAATTGGCAATAGCGTATATAAAATCCTTGGCCCAGGTCTAGTATGTAGGTGAGACTCCACCCAAGGAATTTTTATTGCCATTGTTGGCAGATAGAATTGTTTAAAGACTGAGGGGAGGAAGAGTTAGTATTTATCTTTTCCCCAACTCCCATTTGCATTGCCCTGTTTATTATTCCTTTTTCTTAGAGTATTTGGAAACCAGTTTTGCTGCCCTCAGTTTTGCTGCCCTTCTAGCTATTGAATGGGAAATGGGAAGCATTGAAGAGACATAAGACAAGAAGCATGATACAGATCATAAGATACAGAGCTAGTGAGTAGTGACTGCTAATGCATACTTGCCCAGAGGAGAAATGGCATCCCTTCAGTGTTACCCTCTTGCTGGTTTCCCTAGGTGAGTCTGTCAGAAAGTAGCACAACAGGTATGTTTCCAATACATTCTTCAGAGAGTACAAGTGTTGGAAGCTCCTATTTCTAGGACTCAGGTGGGAACTCAAGGAAGAAAAGATTACTCTTATACTTAACTTACTCTTATTATCATTACTGTTGTTTGTTTTTCTGTCTGTTAATAGACAGATGGTCCTAATTCTCACTTAGAAGATCCCAAGAGATGTGTAGAATGCCTCCATAGAAGTCAGGGAGAAAATAAATACACCTTGAAAAGAAGCTCAAATCTCATATTCTTAGAGATTTATCTTTTTTCTCTGTCTCTCCATCTGTCTGCATGTCTGTGTCTCTTTGGCCACCCTGTGAATACTTTCATATATATTAATTATGAATGACACTACCCATTGGAGCTATTTACCTTCTCTGTTTGGCATTAAGACAACCTGAGTTCTCCACCCCACCACCAGCACTAGAGCAACCTCCCTGGTACCGACAGTACCTTGCCTTTACTTGGCAGAATCATACTATTTTAATTACAGATGTTGTTTATGACATTCCTATAAGAGCAAAGAACCTTGTTTTTTCATGTGCTGGGTTTATTTATTCACTTGTTTTTTACCAGTAAAGAATCTCATTTGTCATTCTGGTTGCTTTTATTTTTTAATTTCTTAAAATAATGATGACCTGTGTTTAAATTATTAGAAAAATTTCTTCATCTGGAATGAGGAAATCATTGTTCAAATAAAATTTTTCAAAACAAATCTTTCCCCTGACAATTTGTTATACTCTCCTGTAAATCCCAAGGATAAACTTTCTTTCTGTGCATGGGGAAAAAAAAAGATAGAAAAGATTTAATCTAAAGCATCAGTCTTAAAATTATGGGTGAACAGGGGGAGGCACCATTCCTGAGAGGCTATTGGGTAGGTAGTTAATTCCTACCCAACCAATCTCAGTTCACTGATTCATGATCTAATGCAAAATATGGGAAGGGAAGGGAGGCTACAGGAGGTTGAGAAGATTCATAAAAATTGATTTGTGTTGTGCTTGGAGGCAGGACTTCTGATTAGCATGTAAACAGTATGCTATTTCCTTACCTAATGGCCATACCTTTATTTGTACTATTCAATTACAAAAAGAAAATCAGTAGATGTGAAATAATCTTGGACCTGGCCTTTTGGAATTAAAAATATATAAATTGGGGAAGAGAGACTGAATTGAGGATCAATAGAAGCACCTGAGCCCACTCCATGAGGTTGACACAAATTCATGGGTTATTGTGGCGTCAGAAATAGGAGATGGTTCTTTGTACACTTGGGCAAATGGAAGCAAGGTAAAAGTAGCAGAACTGAAATGTGCAGACCATTCTCAGAAGCAATTAATCTACAGAGACTCTAGAGTTTGGATTTGTGAACTAGAATGCCCACAGGATCCAGGCAGGGATTATAAATGAATGAGACAGATAAAACTCTTGTAAACAGCAAAAGACATCAGGAAAGCTCCCATCAGGGAGCTCATGCCCCATGTGAAAAGATATTTGTGTTCAGTCTCTAGTGCTACCATGTGAAGTTAGGTTGCAACCATGCCACGAGGGCACACACAAAAATTGTGTCTTTCCACAATGTCAGGTTTATTCAATCGTAAAGCAAAGTTAACATAATTGTAAAGCAGTTTCAGGATTACAAACTCAATGACATTTCACTGCACATTTAATTTGGCTTCCTACACATCACACAAAACAAAGCATAATACAAAGTCACACAACAAACGATACAACAAGGGGTAGGAAGTTAATGAACAAAAAATGAAGTCAGTCCATGAATGTCCAATAGAGATGAGGCCTTTATCTGGTCTGGGTCAGTTCTTGGCACTTGCTCTTATTATGTTTAAGCAGTGGAGAATCTCTGTTATGTTCAGAGATCAATTGGGCAGAGCCTTCAGCAGCAGTTGCTGTTTTGGTGTGGTCAGACATGAGAAGGTCATTGTCTAGAAAGTCTGACAGTTTGCTGCAAATATCCTCCCTTTTTAAAGGAGCTTAATCGGTCTTGGGCCTTTGCAGACTGCCAGTTACCATTTCTGGGTGTGATCATTCTGTCTGGTTTTGGTAATATCTGATCTTACCTGCAACACTATTGCCTGCTTATGTCACTGCCTGACATTAGTCACTGCTTGACATGAGTGACTCCATCTTACTCTCTACAGGTTATGAGCCCAGTAGTGCAAGATCCTGCAAGATTTTAAAGAATTTATTTAAAGAGGATTTCATGTGCAGTCTCTCAATTCTAAATGCTGTCAACTAATTTAAATTTAAAAAAGTTTTGCAGGTTAGACAATATTTCTATGACTTGAATTTAGGCCATAGGCCACTCTGCTGTCTGATCAGGAATGATGGAGGTTTATTTGAGCAAGGGAAGTAACAATTATTCTTTTATTCTTCCATTTAACATCTATCTGTTGGGTGCTTGCTATATTCTAGATTCTGTGTCATAGTACAAGCCTTCATAAAACTTTCATCCTAGTGAGGAGACAGAGGATGAATAAAAAAAGAAATCAGGGACATAATTCAGGTAGTGATAAGTTTTATGGAGAATATAAATCAGGCTAAGGGGACAGAGGAGGGTGGAGGGTGCTATCTTAAATATCATTGGCAAAGATCTCTATGAGTAAATTCTATCAGAACACAGACCTACATAAAGTAAGGGGGTACGTTGTGCAGTGTGTGTATATGGAGTGGGAGGTGGAAGGGGGAAGCCTCAGGCAGAATGCAAAGGCCCTGAGGGAAAAGTGTGCTTTAGTGTATTGTATTTGGAGGAAGAGGCCAGGAGTACTGTAGCAAAGTGACCAGCAGGACAGTCAGAATCAGAAGTAACAAGAAGTCATGTCACATGGGCCACATAGAACTTCTGTTAAATTCTCCCCTTCTTTCAAGTCCATTTGAAGTAGGGATATTTGAAACAATAGGGAAAATATTGATAGTTTTGAAGCTAGATGATGGGTACATGGGTTACCAGGGGGATTGTTGTATTTTCTACTTTTGTGTAAGTTGGGTAATTTTTTTAAAAAAATTTGAAAAAGTTCCAGCTCATGTTCTATATTTCCCTTTCTTGTTCTGGTTGTGTATCTGAACTTCCAAAATACCTTTTTTTTTTAAATAACTCAACCAAAATGGTGCCTTGATTTTATAATTTATTCATTGTCCTTTGTGTGTCTTCTCAATTAATTTGTAAGTACCTGAAATCATGACCATGATTTATATTTCTTTTTTGTCTTAGCATTTAGCAAATTGCCAGACTCACAGAATTCACTCAATAAATATTAATTGATGGGTGAATTCATCCAATATTTGAGTGTCTACTTTATGCCCTGCTGTGTGATAGATGAGGGTGAGAGAAGATACTAAGATATGATTCTTGCACTCTAGGAACTTCCAATGTTCAGGCAGACCCCTATGATACAGGGCAGAATTTGTTAGGGTGGATGTAGAAAATGTAAAGGGGGAATCAAAGGGCTAGAATGCAGAGAAAATGTTGACTATTTCATATAAAACTGCTCTCTTCATCCTCACAGTCTTCACATGCTGGATACCAAGTGAAAGCAAAATGAAACAAAAAAATAAAAACTTGTATTCCGATATGGTGATCTTAATTTGATGTGATAAACTTTTAACAGTTCCTTTGGGCTATGCTCAATGTCTTTAAGAAAAAAAAAACCCACTAGTTTCTTAGATATATTTTTTTCTTTTTCTCTCTCCATGATCAAAGCAAAAATTTCACTGGACAAAGTTTAACTGGTAAGGAAGATTTTATTTAAGGCTATTGCAATAGGGGTGAGAGATCAGAACTCAGTCTAAACTCAACTCTGCTGAAACAAAGAATGTGAGGATTTTTAAGTATCAGCATTAAAGGGAGAACAAAGGTCACCTGTGTTTGCCTCTTGGCTTTACCCAAAGGAAAAGTAAGCTTTCTCATGTCTTTGAGGCAGAAGGTAGTTTTATAACTGAAGTACCTGCGGAAGTTAGGCTCACAGGAACCAGGAGATAGGGGTGCTATCTTCCCCAGTGCTTACATTTCAAAATGATGGCTCCTAAATCCTTGAAAAAGACATTTCTAAGTTGTAAAACCAGCAAGAAAAAGATTTACATATATCTCAAAAAGGCAGAAAAAGAATTTATGATAATAAATTTTCTTAAGTAAATGCTATAGGGAAAGGGAGGTCAGGGCTTAGAGCCCGGAAGAAGCCTGTCTAATGTTTAGTCAGGCTGAGGGCTATCTTGGTCACTACACTTTCCTCTCCAACATGGCATCTAGGGTTATGGGAAGGTATGTGGCTTGTGTAGTAACTTGGTGACTGGGAAGATGTGTTCCTTAGATCTTCAAGTTTTTCTGTCTCCATGGTAATATCTCTCATCTGCCTGACTGCTGATCATCCCACTGGCCCTTATGACTGAAGTGTACAACAGATGTGACTTATTTTCCAGTCTTTCTCTTGGCTTGATAAGAGTCTAGAGCAGTGTCTCTCAACCATGAGTGATCCTCCCATCCCCAACCAAGTAGGGAGGGTAGAGGTGAGGTGGGCATGGGCAGTATATAGGATAAGGTCTTCCATGAGTAAAAACATGAACTGGAACAGAATCCTTTGCTTTTAGGATCTTTTTCAATGTATCTAACATTCCTTCTTTTTCCTAAGCATACATCTGAAGAGGAGAATGGAACATCCATGCTGATTCTAACTCTACTCCTCTATTTCCTCTTTCTTGTCTCTCTTCCTCCTGTAATACTCTGGGACTGGCTGGACTGGGCTCTCTTTTGTCTCCCCTATTGATGTCTCATCTTTCCAGAGGGCAGAAGAGTTGGGGTTTAGCCTGTATAGGAGGAAGGGAGTAAGTCCTTAGAGGAGACAACTCAAGTTGTCTCAAGGCTTAGTTCTTGATGAGTCAGAGGAATTTGGAAAATCTTCTGTCTAGTCTTCTATTTAAGCTTACTGTTTTATCCTGGGACTTAAATCTCGAGCTGTGGCCTCAGAGGGTAGAAGGCTACAAGGCAATAGGATATAAAAAGAAAGTTAAATTGCATCAGTTTAATTGCAAATTTGATCTCCATTGCAAATGTCTACTTCTATTTTGGAAGGTGCTAGGAGAGTATTCTGGTGTGGGTGAACTGTGAGCTTAAAGAAGAGTACAGCAAGAGATAAGGAAGTTTGAATATAGACTGGGTAAAGAAGGAAAGCCAAGAGGGAAATAAATATTTAAGTAAATAAGATCAGATTTCAAATCTGAAAATATCACTTACTGGAGTGGAGAAGTGGGAGACTCCTCAGGAGACTTTAAAATTCTGACCTTGAGCAGGTCCAGGTGACATAATTTCTCAGAAATATCCTTCAGCTATTGGGTGAATTCTAGTTTTCATTCTGGAGAATCTATGTTATATTCTTAACATGGTAATATTTAATAAAACTGGGCAACCAAGACTAGCATCATCACCAGGCCAAGGAAGTCCTGTTGGAACATCAGATGACTTAACACTTCAAAAAGTTGCCCTAAGTTGTAAGTTCCCTCTCCTCTCCTTCTCTCTGTTAATCTCCCACTCACACCACACCCATACCTGTTCTCTTAATTACGCTCAGCCTATAGGTAACTAAGGTATATGCAAAACGTGTGTGTGTGTGTGTGTGTGTGTGTGTGTGTGTGTGTATGAAACTATCTCAGCAACTTATTTTTGAGAAACTATGGAAATGTCTACACATCAGTATGTTGAATTTTCATGAAATAGTGTGATGAGAAGCCCCAGGATACAAATTTCCTTAAATAGCTTACAATCACCATGGGTCTCTACACACAGAGCCCATGTGGTTTTCCATCTGTACAAACAGCCCATAATTAAGTTATTCATACCACACTTCTCTTTGATATGCCTTTTAATGCACAAGGATTAATAAATGTGAACCAGTACTTCTATTTAAATGTCATCTCCTAAAGACAGGCAACACAGATAACCTTTTCCCAGAGTGAGTCTATTCTAAAGCACTCCTCACAGATGGCAAAACCTTCTCTTCATCCCAGTCACTTAACCAAATCTGCTCACATTTATTACCCTAAAAGTTATTTATTGCCCATTGAAAAAAGGAAACACGCAGAAACAATTCTATAAGGAAAAAAAAAAACACTTTGGAATACACAAAAAATCAAGTTGTTTTTTTTCCCTCAGCTGCCTTCTTCTCAAGAGTTTATCTCTTGGTCTTTGACTAGTGGTCTGTCGGTGGGACAGGTGGAGGTAGAGCCACATGTCCACATTGTGAGGTGAATGTGAATAGTGAGGGGGAGAAGATAACTTTTTAGAAATTTTATACTTCATTCCCTTTTTTTTCTGATGGCTTTTCAAAAACTGGCCCTGAAAACTAATTTTCTCTCTCTCTCTCTTTTTTTTTTTTTTTCTGTATTTTTAGACCAAGTAGGGTGAAGGACAATGAAGCAAAATAACAAAGGCACCAATCATGAAAATTAATATCTTCAACACCCTGCTTACCATTATTTGCCATTTGAAAACATCTGTCTACAGCATTTCTTTCCACTTATCATGGGCGTGTCTGATCAATGTTTTGCATGTAATGCAGACAATTTGATTATCTGAAAACCCACAAAATAGAATTTCTCCTTTTTATAATTGTTGTCCTAATATATGTCAGAGGTAGAATCCTGAAGTTGTGCATGTTCACAGTTTTGGGATTTTTCTCCTTACCTCCATCTCTCTTTCCTCACCCCTCTTGCTCCCTCTTCTTTTTCTCTATAGTTGAAATAAGGGCACTTTGGCATTAGGCTGAATTCATTTTAAGTCCCTACTTACACTAGCTGTTTATTCTCAAGTTAGTTAATTTTTTAAATGCCTCAGTTGGGGGGCGCCTGGGTGGCGCAGTCGGTTAAGCGTCCGGCTTCAGCCAGGTCACGATCTCGTGGTCCGTGAGTTCGAGCCCCGCGTCAGGCTCTGGGCTGATGGCTCGGAGCCTGGAGCCTGTTTCCGATTCTGTGTCTCCCTCTCTCTCTGCCCCTCCCCCGTTCATGCTCTGTCTCTCTCTGTCCCAAAAATAAATAAAAAACGTTGAAAAAAAAATTAAAAAAAAAAAAATAAATAAATAAAAATAAATGCCTCAGTTGGAAATGGGTATGATATTGCTTTACTTGCATGATTTCTTAAGATCATAATTTATTTAACAAATATATTTTTGCATACCACATATTGAGATGCTTATCATCATGTTTTGACAAGGGTATCAAAACACTATCGAACAAATTGTTGAATTATTGGGCATTACAAATAGACTTTATCATGGCCAAAACCAGGGCAAGTTGCTACTTATGACTTGTGATCTAACTCTGTGATGCAATGGGGGCAGGTTTATCCCAGGATTGTTGACCATGTTAGTTATTGTTCATGGAAAGGGTGTAGCTTCAACCGTGAGCACTCTAATCCTGTAACAGTCCAAACCAGTTGTCATCATGGCAAGAGATTTGGTTTAGAGAATGGACAATGGGTGACACAATGTACTTCTGTATATTATTTATTTAATACACAAATACACATGGCCTTTACTTCTATTCCTTGAGAGAGGACATATGTGGAAGACTTTCTTATCAAAAATCTGTGCTAAAAAATTAGTGGGATTGAGTTAAAAAGACTTGAACACCTTTCTTGTCCTTCTTTATATAGGCATTTCCCCCAGCCCAGTCTTTCCCTTTCCCACCCCACAGTTAAATTTTAATATTTCATTAATATTTATCTTCTTTGGAACAATGGAGCTATTTATTTTGCAGCTATCAGGAAAAATAATGGCTCAGAACCCCTTTTATGGGCTAAAGAGATTATATATCTATGTATATATTATATACAAAAGATTATATATGAGGTGTGTTGTAGAGGTTAAGAGTGCTGGAGCCAGGCTGCTGGCACTCAAATTCCAGCTTCATTAATTCCTGGTATTGTGTCCTTGTGAAAGTTATTTATCCTCACTGACTCTTGAGTCCTTGTCAGTAAAATAGGGTTTGTTGAGAGAATCAAACAGAATCATGACCTATAATACTTAATATAGTGCCTGCATATAACAGACACTTGAAAAATTGTAGATATTATTGTTAAAATTGCATAGGACTTTAATCTAAATTATAGCTAGGTACATTGCAGTGAACCCTCCCATATGTCAAATTTTTATTGGCCATTCATATACTATGCTGATTCAGAGGACCTTCTTATTTAAGACAGATTTACAAATGTATGGATTTCAGGACTGGACTTCTCAGTAGGTTGAGTGTCTGACTCTTGATGTCTGCTCAGGTTGTGATCTCGTGGTTGTGAGATCAAGCCCTGCATGAGGCTGTGTGCTGAGCATGAAACCTGCTTGAGATTCTCTCTCTCCCTCTCTCTCTGCCCCTCCCCAGCTCATTCTCTCTCTTTCAATAAATAAATAAATAAATAAATAAATAAATAAATATTTTAAAAATAATAAAAAGTTTAGTGTACTTCAGGGTATTGTGGGGAATTAGGGAATGCCTCTTAGAAGAATTGATTCCCAAGCTGAGGCCTAAAAGCTGAGTAGAAGTCATACAGGTGAGAATTAAGAGGAGAAGCATTCAGGGCAGAAGTAGCAACATACACTTAAGCCTGAGGATGATGGTAAACAAGGCAAATTCAAAAAGACAAAAGGCATTCAATATGCTGTCACATAGCATGCTGCATTTGGAGAATGTTAGAAATGAGTCACTTCAGGTCTCAAAGGGTTGTGCAAGCCATAGTAAGTATTTTGGACTTTATTCTAAGGCAAAGGCAGAGAGTGATGGGTATTTAAAAAAGGAGAGAAATATTTAGGTCTGTATTTATAAAAATGTACATGGGCCAGGATGTGGAAAATAAATGGCAGGTCAAGATGGGAAGCATGGAGAGGATTAAGAGGGTGCTTCAGTTGTCCAAGTTAGTGAAAACAGTGACCTGGAAAGGGAGAATGGCAGTGACAATGGAGAAAGCGAATGTGGGTATAGATTCAGTAGGATATGATGATTGATTAGATATAAGTGATTAAGAAAAATAGGAAATGATGACAACTATCAGGTATCTTGTTAAGACACTGGCATTACCACTAGAGAACACAAGAGAACAGTATGTTTCAGGTATGAGATAATGAGTTCAGTTCAGTTTTGGACAAATTAGTAGCATGTGTGGTACCTCTAAGTGAAGATGCCCAAGTAGCAAGATGTGTTGAGTTAGAAGCTCAAGAGAAAAGCCTGAGATGCAAACATATATTTTTGAATCATCAGCATACACATGACAATTGAAACCATGGGAGTAGCTATTATGGCCCAAAAATAGGAGGAGATCATAACTTTGAGGAACAGGGTTCTAACCTTTAATGTTTACATGATAAAGAGAGAAAAGGCTGGAAAAGAGACTAAGTATGAGACCAAGGAAGAGGGAAATCATGAGAAGGTGCTGGTATAGAAACCCATAGTGGACAGGGAACACTTCAGGGAGGGTGAAGTGGTCTCCAAAGTCAACATGACTACTGAGAAATCATAGAAAAGTGAAGGAGAATGGAAGCCCTTTTGAAGTGAGTAAGAATGGGTAGGAAAGAGAATGTGGAGACACGAAGGGAGGGTAATTCTTTCAAGAAGTTTGATTATGAATGAGTGACTGGAGAAGTGGAGAGAAGATTGATTGATTGATTGATTGATTGATTTTGGAGATGGAGCACTTGAGCAGGTTAATTGCAATGGGAAGGAGGCACTAGAGTGAGAGACTGAAGATACAGGGGTGAGAAGACACCTGAAAGATCCAAGTTCTTGAGAAAGTGGGAGGACAAAATTCAGGCAGAGCAGAGGTGTGATTTTAGATAAGGGAAGAGATTTTTTTCCTGAATGGGAAGGAAGGAAAGGGGATGGATGCAGGTAATTTGTAGGTTTATTCTAGGAACTGAGAAATTCTATTTTCTCTGAGAATGAGAAGAAACCAACTGCTGTGAACAAAGGCATAAGGTAGCAGGACTGGAGGGGCACCTGGGTGGCTCAGTCGGTTAAGCATCTGACTGTTGGTTTTGGCTCAGGTCATGATCTCACAGGTCATAAGATCAAGCCTTGTGTCAGGCTCTATACTGACAGTGTGGAGCCTGCTTGGGATTCTCTCTCCCTCTTTCTCTGCCCCTCCCCACCTCGCTCACTCTCTCTCTCTCAAAATAAATAAATAAATATTTAAAAGTGTTTTTTTTAAAAGTTATCAGGACTGGAGTTGTGAGAAGTGAAGGTCATAAGTAGTCCCCTGCAATGAATGGAAGAGAGAGAGCTTGATTAGGGAAGGGCAGAAATTTTGCCTGTGACACTAAAAGCTCTGATTAAGTAGGAGTTCATGATTTTTAGTGGAGCCCATTTTCACCTGAAGTGGGGGGACTATGTGATTTTTCTCCAGCAGCCTAGTGTGGGTTCAGAGAACTGGGCACGTGGAATCATCAAGGGTTGAGGTTCTTTCTAGGCAAGTCAATGGAAAGAAAATGGAGCAAAGGAGTGGTAAGACAGACCATGAAATCCATAATGGAAAGTGAAGAGAGTGAAGAGAGAAAGCTGATTAAAAAGGAAAACAATGAGAGGGAAGGTCAAAGAAGAGTTTTGGTAAAGTAAGACAACAGCTGGAATGGGAGCACCTAAGTGGAAATGCTGAACAGAGAGGTCGGTATGGAAACATGAGCAATTTTATCGAGGAACTTTACTGATGACATTGCTGAATTCTGCCTTTTACTTTGCTCAATTTTGTTGATGCTATTTAATAGTAATGTTTAGCGAATCTCCTATGATTATAAATGGAATGTTTCTCAAGTTTCCATAAAATATTCAGAGAATATGTAAATATCAGTGTGTGATAACTGCAGTGATTAAGAGCTCAAGATCTGAGGTTGAGTGATGGGCATTGAGGAGGGTACTTGTTGGCATGAGCACTGGGTATTTTGTATGTAAGCGATGAATCATGGGCATCTACCCCCAAAACCAAGAGCACGATGTATGCACTGTATGTTAGCCAACTTAACAATAAATTATACTTAAAAAAAAAAAAAAGATCTGAGGTTGGGTTAGAATCCTGTCTCTTGAACCTGCTTTTTCATTTATAAAAGCGGGATAAAATGGTATTTACTAAAAAAATGGTCAAATGACTCAGTGCACATAAAGTATTTAGAATAGTTTTGGGCACATAGTAAGTGCCCACTAAATGTTAGCTATTATTATCATTACCATTACTATTAGATATAATTTTGTCTAATTAGCTCATTTTACAGATGAGGAACCTGAGGTTCATTGAAACATATTGACAGTCCCAAGTCAGGCAGTAGACCTAAGTCTAGATCCAGATCTCTAGATTCTTGGTCATTCTCTATCTTTTCTGTGTCACGATGTTTGGATTTTAGCTACTTACAAGGAGCCAGACCTGCCAATTGGCCCCAGCCCCTCAGACAGAAGAATGTATAGCACAGAGATGCCCAGCAGAGAGCTAGCTCCTCCTCAGGCTTCTCCTGTGCCTTCTCATGTGGCTTCTCATGGTATGGTGATACCATGAGACAGTCATGCACAAGAGACAGTGCAAGTAGATCCAGAAGTCTACGGCAAGGTCACCAAATTGCCAATTCATGGGCCTTGTGCCATCTCATCATAACAAAGAAAATTGCACTTTCACAAGCTTCAGTGCATTTTCTGTTGTTCTATGAAATGAAGGCAGCAGCCGTTCTCATCTAATTTACTGTCCTGTCCAGATGGTGGAAGAAAAGATATAATCGAAGTCATTGATGGTATTTTAAAGTTGGGACTCTGTAAGCACTGACTCTTTCCAGCCTTTGTTTACAAAGTCTTCCAGCTAAAATTGGATGCAAACTGACCTGTCCTTCTCTGAAGTAATGGAGCTAATGCTGAGAAAAATTGGTGATTACTTTCTTAATTCCTATGCCTCCAAATACTGTGTGCACAAATTTTTCTGACTGATGGCCTCTGGATCTCTGTCATGACCAAATACTCACACAATCCTTCCTGAGATGTGTATCACCTCTAAAATTTGCCAAAGTTGATTATTAAAGAACCTAAACTGAAACCTTGAAAATCATACAGGGTAAATCATGCAGATGAGATTTCCAAACCAATTTTGGGTTCAGGTGGCCTAATTTAGTTCAAATCCCTATGTGCTCCAAATCAGAATCTTGATTTGTGGTTCCTCAGCTGTGGCCTCAGCCTTCCTACACAATAGTCAGGTGGTTTGTTTTGTTGTGGCTGTTGCTGTTATTTTGTTTCTTTCTAACTGAAATTAGAAACAAAGGCTATGTGAGTTATTTATAGTTGCCACATTTGACATGTACTATGCATTTAGGTCTAGAGAAGTAGCTCTTAACCTCCACTGTGCATCAGAATTGACTGGTAAGCTTTTAAAAAACATAGATCTCTGGGTGTTCTTTTTCAGTGACTTACAAGCGGTTTCAAATGTAAGGCAGGGTTGAGAACCAATGCTTTAGACACGTGCTTCTCAAACTTTAATGTGCATATGAATTCTTACTCCTGAAAATGTGATCTGTAGACCTGCACCATTAACATCATATAGCATGTTAGAAATGTAGTCAGCTCCCACCCCAGATATACTGAATCAGAATCTGTGCTTTAACAGGATCCCAGATGTGTCATGTACACATTAAAGCTTGAGAGGTAGTGCTCTAAAGAGTTCTGTTTTCTTCTATAGATCATGGTTTACATATGCTGCCACCAAGATTTTGTGCCTGAGTTGTGGCATGGAAATCTCAACCCTAGGCTTCAAAGATTATCAAAGGCTTTTCCATGTTACTCTTAATATATAATATGAATTTTCAAAAAAGAGAGGTATAAAACTTTATATATAAAGAATGATTCCAGTTATACAAAATGCAAATAAAAATAAAGGAAATATATACTATCTCTGAGTTGTAAAAATGTGGGTGATTTTTATTTGTTATATTTTTTTGTATCTTACAAGTTTCCTTCAATACTATAATCAGAAAAAGTAGTTTAAACAAGACAAAAATCCTATACAAATATCTAACTTCCTTATTATCTTTTACTCTTCTTGGTCCCTAAAGGAAAAATTCTTCATTTTAATCAGGAGATGTTACTTCAACATATTTATTCTCTAGGCTTTTCCACTGTTAGGCAAGAAACCTGATTTTTTTTTTTTTAAAGAGCAAGAAACTTGGTATCTTAGAGCATGTAGTGATGAGCTTCTTGTCAGTCTTGATGAAAATTCTAGGGAAAAAAAATCTCATTCTTAGAGAGTAAAAAGAGGTGACTGTTGGAGGCTGGCATAAGTAACACAAAAATGATACATGATTAACCCTAGTTCCTTTTATAGCAAAGTCAATAGAATGGTAAAGAAAGAGGATGTTTTAAATTTTATCTAGCTTGTTTTGTTCCAAAAATTCATTTCATGTTATTCTGATTAAAATATTGAAAATATCAACAACTGTGGCTTGAATGGTATTAAAATTGGTAATAATCAGTCAGAATCCCAGTAGGAATGAAACATTCAAACAGGTTAACCTAAGAGAGTTTAATAAAGGGACAATTACAAAGTGGGAGCACATTTAGGGGAAACCCACATGGGATGGTGTAGTACAGAGGGATTAGCTATAATGGACAATTGTTACCACCTGGTGCCTGCATGTGCAAGGAGAAGGAGAGGTTACCAGATGGCAGAGAGAATTCCTATATAGAGGTCTGACAGAAGGTATGCACTTAATGAAGAAAAGGAGCCAAACCATAGCAACCTGGCAAAGGGAATTACTTAAACTACAAAAGGGGTTATTCACTCTTCACCTGTGGATTTCACCTGGTGTCACTTATTGGCCAAACCACCCAAAGGTTAGAGGCCAGGGATCCTGTCCGTGCAGGTCAACCCCCAAGTAAAGCGGTACACCAAGTAAAGTGGTAATAGATCCACAAATGCATGTGGAAAATATTAACTATTAAACTATGTAGATCCCTAATGGGTTGAAAGAAAGTAAAAGAATTGGTTAATGGTTTAGAAGTTCATTTACAGGGGTTCCTGGGTGGCTCAGCCGGTTAAGCATCTGACTCTTGATTTTGGCTCAGGTCATGATCTCACAATTCATGAGATTGAGCCTTGCATTGGGCTCCGTGCTGACAGCACAGAGCCTGCTTGGCATTCTCTCTCTCCCTCTCTCTCCATCCTTCCCTCCCTCTCTCTCTCTCTTAAAATAAATAAATAAACATTTAAAAAAGAAATCCATTTATGTCTTTGCTTCATTCAACATTACATCAATACTTTGAAGATAGAGAGGATGCATGTTAACAAATTTGAAGATGTCACAAAAGTAGGGAATAGGGGAAACATCAGACATACAGTCTCAGTATTCAAAAGAATGATGTCCTGGTTCTAATACAAAATATTTAATAGGTATAAATGAAAGGCCAGCATTTGAGTTAAAAACATAAAATGTATCTATAATTGCGGGCGAGATATGACTAAGTATTATTGCTTATCATTAAGATTTTTTTAATTAACAAGATCAGTATAAATAATCAGTCATGAAAAGACTGCCACCCAAACTAATGTGACTTTAGTATGAATTAGAATCAAAATGTCCAGAAAGAGGGGTGAAAGTCTCACTGTATTCTATGCTGAATAGACAGTAATGATAAAATGAATTATTTTCAGGGGATTTAGGACCAGGATGGTAAATATTTAACCTGGAGAATGAGACTCTGTCCAGGAAAGGAGGTGAAGGAATAGATTCTGGGGTAAGTTCCCAAATGTCTGAAGGACTCCCCTGTAAAGAGTGATATGACTTTCTTCCAGCTCTGGGGGCAGAGGGTCATAGGCACAGGGAGCAGATATCAAATTACAAAAATCAGCTAAACAAGCCATGTCATCTGAAAATCAAATGCATCTACTGTAGGATCGTAAATTCTTTATCCTATTCAATCCTATTCAAACAAAGGCTGAGTGACCACTTACCAGATATACTGCTAAGGAGCCTGGTTGCAGAGAACTGTGCTCTCTGTTATCTTGGAGGTGAGACCCCACCATACCTGAATCCTCAGGGTTATGGTGGCCCCTCTCATCCTGTTTTCTTCTCTGTATCTCTATCAATACTGCATGTTGGTGCTTTCTTCATCTTGTCTTCCCCAGAGCTAAGTAGAAATATAAGCTTAAGCTATGGAGTTTTAGAAGGTTTTTGAAGCTTTAGAACTGTTGTTCCCAATTTCCACCAATGGCTTAAATATTTTCATTAAACATTAAGTGCTAAAGCAGCCCTTCTTATCTCCCACCCCAATTACTCTTTTTAAAGAAAAGGCCAGCTTCAATTCCAAATATAATAGTTAAAAACAAATTTTAATTTAGGCCTTTATTTAGGTATTTATTTTTCTGTCTATACAAGTTCAAATAAATTAAAAAGGTATAGAAATAAAAGCAAAAGTCTCTAGAAATCCTACCACCCTGAAATAGTCACATCAATGTTTTGGTGAGCATTCTATGGACCTCTGTCTGTGAGTACCAACATAAGGCTTTCTGGATACACAGAAAGATATATTATACATGCTGCTATGCCATCTGTTTTTTATATGCAACATCATGTTGTTGAAATACTTCCATGTTAGTGAATGCTTTTTAATGCTCTGTATGATTATACATATATTATATTAATTATATTATATTATATTATATTATATGAATGTAATGTGGATATTACTACATACCCATCTAAATAGAATATAGTAAAATATTTAACATGCATTTATTGGTTCTTTTCAAATAGACTACTAAGAGAATATGGTATCCCAGCTGATACAATTTCAGCTCCCTTTCTGGATGACAGCAGTCCTTAAGAGGACAGGTCCATGATTATATAGCAAGGTCAGATGGGATGCTAGGAAAAGCTGGAGCTGTGAGGCTCAAATGAAAATTTTAATTTCAGGAATGAATAAAAGTATTTATGGACTCATTGCTGTGTTAAGATGAAAACTTTAGTGTTTTCTCTCCTTTTCTATCCCTGTTACACATATTGAATGGATTTAATCAGATTCATTTTATTTTTAACATGCTCATATTTTTTAGTGTCTATCAGATTATATTATCTGCAGTTCTTGAAGGTCTAAAAATCTTGTTTCTTTCAGTATAAATTCTCTTGATCATGTTGGATTTTCTAGACTTCTATGTTTTGTTGTTTCAAATTGTGAGTTCATCGTCAGTGGGCCTTCATCTATAGAAATGTACTCCCCAAAACAGACATGTAAATAAAGAATAGAATAGAGAACCCAGAAATGGACCCACAAATGTACAGCCAACTAATCTTCAACAAAGCAGGACATATTATGCAATTGAAAAAAAGAAAGTCTCTTCAGCAAATCGTGCTGGGAAAACAGGACAGCAACATGCAGAAGAATGAAACTGGACCACTTTCTTACATCATGCACAAAAATAAATTCAAAATGGATGAAAGACCTAAATGTAAGACAGGAAACCATCAAAACACCAAAGGAGAAAACAGGCAGCAAATTCTTACCAGACATGTCTCCAGAGGCAAGGGAAACAAAAGCAAACATGAACTATTGGGACTTCATCAAAATAAAAAGGTCCTGCACAATGAAGAAAACAATCAACAAAACTAAAAGGCAGCCTACAGAATGGGAGAAGATATTTGCAAATGACATATCAGATAAAGTGTTAGTATCCAAAATCTATAAAGAACTTATCAAACTCAACACCCTCCCCCCCCAAAAAAAAACCCAAATAATTCAGTGAAGAAATGAGCAAAAGAAATGAACACTTTCACAAAGAAGACATCCAGATGGCTAACAGACACATGAAAAGATGCTCAACATCTATCATCATCAGGGAAATACAAATCAAAACCACAATGAGATACTACCTCACACCTGTCCAAACAGCTAAAATTAAAAACTCAGGCAACAATACATATTGGCAAGGATGCAAAGAAAAGAGAACCCTTTTGCATTGTTGGTGGTAATGCAAACTGGTGCAGCAACTCTGGAAAACAGTATGGAGATTCCTCAAAAAATTAAAAATAGAGCTACCCTACAACCCAGCACATGCTGTGTTGTACTACTAGGTATTTATCCAAAGGATACAAAAATGCTGATTTGAAGGGGCACATGCACCCCAATGTTTCTAGCAGCACTATCAATAATAGCCAAATTATGGAAAGAATCCAAATGTCTATTGAGCGATGAATGGGTAAAGAAGAATATGTTTTACACACACACACACACACACACACACACACACACACACGATGGGATACTACTTGCGATCAAAAAGAACAAAATATTGCCATTTGCAACAATGTGGAAAGAGCTAGAGTATATTATGCTAAGCGAAATAAGTCAGTCAAAGAAAGACAAATATCATATGATTTCACTTTTTGTGGAGTTTAAGAAGCACTACAGATGAACATAGTTGAAGTGAAGGGAAAATAAGATAAAAATAGAGAGGGGGGGCAAGCCATAGAAGATTTTTAAATACAGAAAACAAACTGAGGGTTGCTGAAGGAGTGTTTAGTGGGGAGATGGGCTAAATGGGTGACAGGCATCAAGGAGAGCTCTTGTTGGGATGAACATTGGATGTTATTTATATGTAAGTGATGAATCACTGGGTTCTACTCTGGAAACCAATACTACTGTTATGTTAACCAACTTCAATTTAAATGAATAAATAAAAAAAAGAAAGAAATATGCCCTATTGGCTAGGAATGCATCCCTCCAAAGAGGCTTTGTATTTAATTATGCTAAATATCCCAGGGACCAACTTTTAAGGTAACTTCTATTGGAGGAGCTTTCTATACCATGTAGGTAGCATTAACTCATACCACACTTTATATGAACATAGATTATGTGGTTGCTATAATTTTTTAGAACCTTAGCCAGGATGCAGGCCCTTTAGTCATCTCTTTGTGCTGGTGAAAATAATTTTTTTCATTCCTCTTCAATGAAGAGTTCTAGCTTACATTGAGGGGACTTTAGAGGGGTAGTTACCACCATACTCACTCAGTGGTAAAATATTGAAAGTTTATCCCTGAGACTGACACCAAAACAAAGATGTTCATTATCACCATTTCTATTCAACATGGTACTGAAAGAACTAGCCAGGGCAATAATGCAAGAGAAGGAAACAAGGCATATAGATTAAAAAGAAGAAATAAAAACTTTTTTATCCATATATAATGTTTCATAAATAATCCAAAAGAATCTATAAAGTATTATAAATAATCGAATTTAGCAATATTACTTAATGCAAGATCAATGTATAAAAAGCAATTGTATTTTTATGTAGTAACAGCAAACAGTTGGAAAATAAAAACAATAAGCATTTATAACAGTACTGAACATCAAATACCTACTAATAAATCTAATGAAATAGGTGAAAACTTCTCCATTAGTAAAAATAACAATGGAGAAATTAAGGAAGACCTAAATAAAGAAGCATAGATGGAGAAAGATTATAGATTAATGCATTGGGAGACCCAAATGGTTAAGTTGTCAATTCTCAAATTGGTCTTTGAACTCAATGTATTCTTAATCAAAATCATAGTAGCTTTTTTCTTTTGGTGGAAATTGGCAGGCATGATTCTAAACTGTATATGAGAATGCAAAGAGAGTCTTGAAAAAGAACAAATCTGGAGGTCTTCCTCCACCAGATTTTAACTTACTATAAAGATGTAATATTATAGTAGTTAAGACATCTTGGCATCGGTGCAAAGCTAGAAAAATAGAACAATGGTACAGAGATGCCATAAATAGACACATACATATATGGCAATTTGGTTTAGCAAAAGGTATCATTTCTAGTCAATGAAGATAAAAGAACTTCTTTTCAATGAATAATGCTGGGGCAATTAGAAACATGGGAAAAAACAGAAACTTTGAATCGTTCATCAAACCATACATAAAAGTTAATTTGAAGTGTATCATTGACCTTTAGTTTCTTAGTGGAAGCTAAAAATAAATCAAGCTCTAGAATAATCTAGGAAAATATTTTTATGACTTTGAGGTAAGCCTCTCTGGAGCTTGTGTTTTAATCTGAACTATCTCCTGTACTCAGAGGGCAGGGAAAGACTGATGAAAGATGAAGTCTACTTTAGGATGATAGGTGGCCCATTTTAATAAGCAAGGAAACTTACATATGAGGCTTGTCTTGGACAGCAGCAAGATGTATAAATCCCTGCACCTGCCCACCAGATCGTAAAAATTTTTAAAGAGGACTTAACTGGGTTCAGTCACATATGTATGGTGCAGATGTTCTCAGTACAACATCACTATCTCAATGTTGTATCTTTGGAAAGCGTCTGGGAATGGGAAAGGAAAGCATCATCCACATTCCAAGGACAGGGGAGGTGTTAAGGAGCTTCTGTGTGCTGTGTGATTTTAAACATGTCTCTTATCTTCTTAGAGTCTTAGTTCCTTCTATAAGTTAATATTTTTGGACCAGATGTTTTTTTAAAATTTTTTAATGTTTATTTATTTCTTAGACAGAGAGAGACAGAGCATGAGTGGGGCAGGGGCAGAAAGAGAGGGAGACACAGAATCAGAAGCAGACTCCAGGCTCCGAGCTGTCAGTACAGATCCTGACTCCGGCTTCAAACTCACAAACTGTGAGATCATGGCTTGAGCCCAAGTCTGTTGCTCAACTGATTGAGCCACCCAGGCACCCCTGGACCAGATGTTTTATAAGATCTCTCATGTGATTCTACCTCAATTTATATTATTCACTGCATTATGTTATAGATTACACATATATTATATAGTATATAATATATATAAGTTTCCATTTGATTTTTGTTGGAATAAGAGTATTATAGACCAAAATTAGGCAATGAATTTTAGAAGTTTTTATTTGCCCTTGCTCTTGTCACATATATAGAAATAATTGACAGAGGAAAATATACAAGAGCTCAAAATAACCTGGACTTTATTAGAAAAAATAACCAAACTACTCTAGAGCAATTATAAAAGTATCATTAAAAATATTACTTATCTTTCTGTAATCAAAACAAATTTTAAGTTACTGTCATGTGTGGCAGGATATAGGAACTTTCTGGCTTTATAAATTGAATACAAATCACACCTGTTATTTATATCATATCTATTTATAAAGAAGTAAAATTGCACTATATCTTAAAGGAATATTTTCATTTTTAAAATTAGTAATGAAATTTAATGAATGTATTATTATCTCAAGTTTGTTAGAGCTCTTCAGCTAGCAAATGCAACAGTTGAGACCTGAAAAGCTGTTGATTATCACACTTATTTTATTTTATTTTATTTTATTTTATTTTATTTTAGAGAGGGAGAGTGCAAGCAGGGGAGAGGGGCAGAGGAAGAGAGAGAGAAAATCTTCAGCAGACTCCACATTCAGCAGGACTCAATCCCACGACCCTGGGGTCATGATCTGAGCCAAAATCAAGAGTCACTGAACCAACTGAGCCACCCAGATGCCCCAGATTGTCATCTTTTATTTTTTTACTTTCTAAGTGCCTAGAAGAGCATGGTGCTTGATTTTTCTCACTTAAAAAATATTGATAGGGATAGAATAACATTTTCCTGGAGTATTTATAAGCTTTTGTTTGTCCATATCCCTATCACAGATCTTCTGCTTCCACTTAGAAAGCCACTGGATATGGGAGCTCCCACCCTAACAATGAGGACAACCAATATAAAGTATATAATTATAGTTGCAAAAATACAAACAAACAAGAAACCCCTTCAGTGACCTAAGGACTCAAAGAAACCCAAGTGAACTAAACTTTACAAGTTATTAGCCCTTCCTAGGGGAAAAGAGACCCCTGGCCATTTTCTTCCCTAGCATGACAGCAGTAGGAGGTAAAGGAGAAACCAGCCAAACTTGTATGTGAGTTGGTGTGATGGATTAGAAACTATGGCCACAGAGCAGCCTTCATCCACCCATCATGGACCTTCACCAAGTATGCCAAGAAATTAAGGTTGGGTTCAAGACAAAAGAGATGAGAGCCATCTACATGAGGAAGCTTTTGGAGTCACTAGGTACTTTGTTGGTCTCAATCCCTTTATAGACTCCAGTGGTTATTTGAAGGATGAGGAGACCCTTCTGTTCCCAGCATTAAGAATGATAAATATTGGAGGATGGTTAAAATGGTGGAGTAGTTTAAGGACCCTGAGCTTGTCTCGTCCCTGAAACACAGCTAGATCAGCGTCAACCCATTATGAACACCTAGGAAATTGATCTGAGGATTAATGCAACAAATCTTCAAAATTTGACCTAGAGAGCCTGGCAGGTATACAGTGCAGAAAGGTGAATTAGGGAGAGAAAGCCACAGAACCATGGAGGTTAGGGAGCCATTTTTGTGGAGAGAGGACAGAGAGAGAAAGAGAAAGGGGAAGAGAGTGCAGAGCTTTGGGATTGAGCAAATAAAGCACTCCCCCTGAAAGTAGCTGGAGGAAAAAGAGAGAGAGAGAGTGAAAACACACTTAGGGGACTGGAAAAGAAATCTGTTCCTCAAGACCATTGACAGGGAGAAAGGAAAGGGTTTCACTCCCTCCCGGGTTTCTATAAACAGTGGAGCTCAAAGTCTGAAGTCTAGAGCTCAGTGCCTGGTAGTGCTCCTGCAAGGAAGTAGGGTGAATCCCTAGGAGGAGCCAGTGCAGTCTGAGGGGTTCCTGTGCCACACAGGGAGAAGCAGTTCACTGCTTGGAGTACATTTGGTAGAGGATATATGGCCTCCCTGTGGGCAATGAAACTTAGAGCTGATTCTTAGAAAGAATTAAGAAAATTGATAAACCCCTATCCAGATTTATTAAAAAGACAAAGGAAATGACCCAAATAAATAAAATCACAAATGAAAGAGTAGAGATCACAATCAACATAGCAGAAATACAAACAATAATAAGAGAATATTATGAGCAATTATATGCCAACAAATTGGGCAATCGGGAAGAAATGGATAAATTCCTAGAAACATTTTAAACTACCAAAATTAAAACAGGAAGAAATAAAAAGTTTGAACAGACCCATAACTAGAAAAGAAATTGAATCAGTAATCAAAAATCTCCCAACAAACAAGAGTCCAGGGCTGGATGGCTTTCTGGGGGAATTCTACCAAACATTTAAAGAAGAGTTGATACCTATTCTTTTGAAGCTGTTCCAAAAAATAGAAATGGAAGGAAAATTTCCAAACTCCATTCCATGATGTCAGTGTTACTTTGATTCCAAAACCAGGCAAAAGACCCCAATAAAAAGGGGAATTGCAGACCAATTTCCCTGATGAACAGGGATGTAAAAATTCTCAACAAGATACTAGCAAATTGAATCCAACAATACATTGAAACAATTATTCACCATGATCAAGTAAAATTTACTCCTGGGCTGCAAGGATGGTTCAATATCTATAAATCAATCAACATGATACATCACATTAGTAAAAGAAAGGATAAGAACCACATGATCTTCTCAATAAATGCAGAAGTAACATTTGACAAAATACAACATCCTTTCTTGATAAAAACCCTTGAGAAAGTAGGAACATACCTCAATATCCATATATGAAAGACCCACATATGAAAGATCCAGGTTTAAAAAAAAAAGATCCAGGTTAATCTGGATCCTGGTTAATTTATGTGTTAACTTGAGTGGACTACTGGAAGCCCAGAGAGCTGATAAACATCATTTCACAGGGGTTGCCTATGAGGGTATCTCCAGAAGAAATTGGCATTTTAATCAGTAGACTGAATAAAGAAGATTGCTCTCACCAATGTGGTGGGAATCATCCAAGCCATTGAAGGCCTAAAAAGAACAAAAAAAGTGGAGGAAGGGTGTATTTATTTCTGCTTCAGATGAGACATTCATCTTCTCCTGCTGTCAGACATCGGTGCTCCTGGTACTTGAACTTTTGGACTCAAACTGAGATTTGAATTCTTATTCCCATAAGGTCATTAACCCATAAGCTCAAGGGTTCATAGGTATGAGGACAAAATCTGCCTATATGGGGAAACTGTCTATGGACAAGAAACTTAATGGTCAGATACTGTTGCCAATTCCTGTGACTGTTTTTTCATTCATTCAAGGATTTACCTAATGCCTGCTATGTGCTGGATACTTCTCTAGGAAGTGGGAATTCACCGGTTAAAAGCACCCAGGAGATTTCTGACCTCATGAAGCCTACATTCTAGCTTGAGAAAGAAAGATAATAAAAAATCAACAAATTAATAATATATAAGATGGTGATAAATGCTATGAAGAAAAATAAGACAGGAAGAAGGGATAGGAAGGCACAGAGGGCAGATTTAAAGGATTTACATGAAGGGGCACCTGGGTATCTCAGTTGGTTAAGTGTCCAACTCTTGATTTCAGCTCAGGTGATGATCTCAAGGTCACTGAGGTCAAACACAATGTTGGGCTCTGTGCTGAGCATGGGGCCTGCTTAAGATTCTCTCTCTCGGAGGAGGAGGCAAGATGGCAGAACAGCATGGAAGTTTTTTGTGTGTCTCTCATCAATGAAATACAGCCAGACCAACACTAAACCATCCTACATACCTAGAAAACTGATCTGAGGATTAACACAGCAATCTGCACAACGTGAACCACAGAAATCAACAGGTACGTGGCATGGAGAGGTGAACTTGGGGAAAGAGAAGCCGTGGAGGGCAGGGAGCTGCTTTTGCATGTAGAGAGAGGATGGAGATGGGGGCAAGGGAGAATACGGGAAAAGCACCCCTCCCCAAAAGCAGCTGGAGAGAAAATGGAAAATTGGAAATAGCTGCAAAGACTGAACTAAAAAGGGAGAAAGGAGAGGGTTTAAATTCAATTAAGACTGTAAACAGGGGGAGTTCAGAATCTAAAACTCCACAGCTCCATACCTGGTGGTGCTCTGGTGGGAGGGGCAAATGCCCAGGAGCAGAGTGGGGTCTGGGAGGTTCTCGGGCCACAAGGGGAAAAGCGGTTCCACTGCTGGAAGGACATTTGGTAGAGGCTGTGAGGCCACCAAGGCCCAGCAGACCCCAGAGAATTGCCACATTTGCTGTTGCTTGAACAAGGATGTTGGGGGTGAAGCCTGGTGCCAGATGTGTGTTGTGATTTTCCATAATCCCTGAGGCACTGCTGCTACACTGTCTTGAGAACTTTTTCTGGGAAAACTGGCACCTGGCTGCACTCTCTGGGCATTGGCAGCAGCACAATCCCACAAGCATTCCTGGGTGTAGCCAGCACCCGGCCATTGCTCAGTGAGACCCTCTGCAGAAGGACAGAGCAGGTCAAAGCCACAGTCCCTCAGAAGTGGGGGGCCAGGGAAGGCAGCCACATCTGAGACAAAACATGGGAGGGAGGTGCTGTCTGGGGCTTGGTCACAGACAGTGTGGAAGCATGGAGTGGACGGAAGCTGAAGACGAAGGATAGGTATGCGATTGCTGATTGAGGAGAACAGAGATCTGATACTAGAGACTGGGTAGATGTGTGACGCCATTTCCATTGCTCCCGCACATGCGTGTACCCACCTACTAGCACCACAACAATCCACCCCAGTAGGCAAACAGCTCCATCTAGTGGCAAACGGAGCCATTACCCTAAGCCCCGTCCAACTGGGCCAACCTCGCTCTTCAAGAACAAAAGTCTCACTGCTAGCTTAATTTATGGACTATAAAGTACTTCAGAGTTTGACTTCTAGGACAAAATGAAGTAATTTCAGTTGGATTTCAGTCTGTTAGCTGGTCTAACTTCAATTTTCTTTCTTTCTTTCTTTTTCTCTTTTTCATTTCGTTTCGTTTCTTTTCTTTTTCTTTTTTCTTTTTTTTAAGTAGATTTTTTAATGTTTTTTTTTTTTTTTTTTTTTTGAGACAGAGACAGAGCGTGAACAGGGGAGGGGCAGAGAAAGAGGGAGAAACAGAATCCAAAACAGGCTCCAGGCTCCACACTGTCAGCACAGAGCTTGACACGGGGCTCAAACCCATGAACTGTGAGATCATGACTTGAGACAAAGTCAGACGCTTAATCAGCTGAGCCACCCAGGTGCCCGTTCTTTTCTTTTTCTTGAATACAGAAAGAAAAAATACATTTTTATTTTCAATTTTTATTAAAAATATTTTTCTTTAGAGTTTTATACTATATTTTTGAGTTTTGTGTAAATTTTTTCAAATTCTATTTTATTTTATTTTATTTTTTTCAAATATGAAATTTAGCGTCAGATTGGTTTCCATACAACACCCAGTGCTCATCCCAAAAGGTGCCCTCCTCAATAACCATCACCCAGCCTCCCCTCCCTCCCACCCCCCATCATCCCTCAGTTTGTTCTGTTTTGAAGAGTCTCTTATGTTTTGGCTCTCTCCCTCTCTAACCTCTTTTTTTTTCTTCCCCTCCTCCATTGACTTCTGTTAAGTTTCTCAGGATCCACATAAGAGTGAAAACATATGATATCTGTCTTTCTCTGTATGGCTTATTTCACTTAACATAACACTCTCCAGTTCCATCCACTTTGCTACAAAGGGCCATATTTCATTCTTTCTCATTGCCACGTAGTATTCCATTGTGTATATAAACCACAATTTCTTTATCCATTCATCAGTTGATGGACATCTAGGCTCTTTCCATAATTTGGCTATTGTTGAGAGTGCTGCTTTAACACTGGGGTACAAGTGCCCCTATGCATCAGCACTCCTGTATCCCTTGGGTAAATTCCTAGCAGTGCTATTGCTGGGTCATAGGGTAGGTCTATTTTTAATTTTCTGAGGAACCTCCACACTGTTTTCCAGAGTGGCTGCACCAATTTGCATTCCCACCAACAGTGCAAGAGGGTTCCCATTTCTCCACTTCCTCTCCAGCATCAATAGTCTCCTGTTTTGTTCATTTTGGCCACTCTGACTGACGTGAGCTTGTATCTGAGTGTGGTTTTGATTTGTATTTCCCTGATGAGGAGCGATGT